>NC_047172.1:1898040-1990540 GCF_009819705.1 Hippoglossus hippoglossus | reverse complement strand
AGGGAAAGTGTCCTGATCAGTGTGGACGAGGCCAAAGTGAAGCAGATGTCAGTGAAAATATGAAGTCATGAAGGGCAGATATTGATATTGATCGCAGATATCGATTGAGCGTTTACAGCAGCCGGTAGCGCTGACCTTGCATCGTGCCTCCACAGCAGCTGAGACCTGGATCCCTCTCCACCAGCCTCCAGGCTCTTCTGCACCAGGAGCAGTGAACGAGTGAAGAATCCTGCCTCAGCTTTGTTGTTTTGTTCGATTTAACTCTCACCTTTATCGTCAGTGAATCCGTGGTCACAGCTTCTTCACTCCTTCCAGTCAGGACTTTTCGAACCCGTATCAGAGGTGTGGTTATCGTGCATCATGTCCGTGCACCAGTGACGGCAGAAGAGACACAAACGCAGGAGGCGTGAATACGTGACTCTTATCAGGGAGGAATCTCCCCCAGGACAAGTGGTCTAATCATCTGAGGGCTGATTTCTAACCAAACACATTTCTTCATCAGAGTCCGACGGAAAAATACAGATGTTGTGTCTTGTTTGTGATTATGAGGAAAAAAACACATATTCCACAGAGGAATAAATCAAATATACTTTATATTAGATTATAATAATAAATCAGAGTACTACTTGTGTCCGTCTCCTCTGACGGGGGAGAATCTAAAACATACGGAAGTGAAATCTTTTTTATTTCTAAACAAGCATCACGAGACCCGGCCTGCAGCGTCCACCGGGGGCAGCGTGCGCGTGCGAGACCGAATAAGACGAGACACAATTAACTTTATTGATCCCAGAAGGAAAATGTTTTCGTGGCAGCAGAAGACAACAGACACGCTGATTGGACGACTGAGAGCAGAGAGGTAATAAGAAGGGAAATACAAAACGCAATAAACCCAGAAAATAATATTCATAATGACAGTGTCTAATCATTCTGTCCCCCCCCCCCCCCACCCCGTGGGCTAGAACGTGGGATTTGTTCTATGATTGCAATCAACACAAAACGGCAGCGATGGAATCACACACATTTAAAACGAATGAGGCAACAGTTGATAATTTGTTCCTTGCAAACGACTCGGAGCTTCTCTCTGGACGCACCAGCAAATAAAAACAAGAACATAAACATGCCAACAAATAATGTAGATGTAGCTCTGGTGCCATTTTGTAGAAAATGATAATGAGATATATGCAACAAATATTGAGAATTGAGTATTTGTACCAGTCTGCTGCCATAAACAATCACAACATCCAATATTTAATTATTAACAATATCTTCGAATCTTCTGGAGCTAAACAATCATTCCCACTATTTGGATTTGAAAGCAGCCGTGAGAGTTTTTTAAAGCCTGTGATCCCGACCTCAGAAAACTGTCCCACCTTATCTCGTCCGTTTATCAGAATCCACACGAGTTCTTCCTCAGGTCGAGACGGTGAATTAAAGTAAATGTCATCCGACTGACAAACTGACAGAGGAACAAAGAAACAGACGGAGGTGGAAACATCTTCGGTCGATGGAATAATTCATTGATCCTGATGAGAACAATCCGACGTATTCAGGGTCCAGCTGTTGGATCCAGAGCCTAGTCAGTCGGTTTTTATTATTATACTATTTTAATCATTGTAGACAAAGAAGATGTTTTCTACATCTGCACCATCACATCTGGCTGGAGGTTCTGTTTCCCCTTCACACCGCCGTGATGTTTAAAATCTTACAAATTGTGGTTAATGTGGTTTTGAATAAAGTCTCACAGGTTAGAAAATGCATTTCATGAAACTTTATAAAACACTTTATAGTTGTGAGCCACCGCTGGGACCAGATCAGAGGTCGAATGGAAATAACATTAACTCTAAACACAGTGGGAGACAATCAGCTCATTGGGTCAGAGTCACATTAAACTTTCTGTTTCTTTACTAAAACCTAATTAACAGTTTGACCCTTTGATCCTGAGCCTCGCTCCCTCTCCGCTGCGCTCTGATTGGCTCAGAGAACCTGATCAGTGACTCTGCAGTTACGTTCTATTGTGTTGAGTCAACGCAGAGTTTCACTGCCCGCGCAGGAAGCGTGTGTAGCTACAGCTGAGGTCAGAGGTCGGCCCGGTCAGCCGGTCACTATAACTCCTCCCGCCTCCTTTTGTCTCCTCCAGGGGCCGCCGGTGTTAAACTGACACATCTGCCGGGGCCCGGCCGGGGCCTCCTCTTTACAGGAGCAGCGGAGCAGAAGGCAGGAGAGGAGGAGGTGAGGATGGAGCTCGTGCCTTCACACAAGGCTCCTCACACTCAGTCCATCTGGCCCGTGCCTCAACAGATGCTCATGACCTCCTACACACACACACACACACACACACACACACACACACACACACACACACACACACACACACACACACACACACACGCACGCACGCACGAACATGCAAAAATTCAGGAACACACATGAAGAAAACATAACCTACAAAAACACACGCATGCAGGAATTTGCAAGTACACACATATTTTATACACATGCACAAACACACATAGACACACACACACACACACACACACACACACACACACACACACACACACACACACACACACACACACACACACACACACACTTGCAGCAGCAGGTCTGTCCTTTTCATACCTCATAAGTCAATCAGTTCCTCCCACTCAGCCAAGAAAAGCAATTAAAGCGATTCACCTCCTCCTCCTCCTCTTCCTCCTCCTCCTCCTCCTCCTCTTCCTCCTCCTCCTCCTCCTCCACCTTTCACCAGAACCCCCCCCCCCCCCCCCCCCCCCCCCCTCGTCACCTCCCTCTGCAGCTTTTGTCGCAGGCACTATTGTGAACCAACAGAAAGCCGGAGCCTCTCGGACACATCTGGTTATTGTGGCCACACACTTCAGCTCCACTCATGTGAACACACTCCACAGCCGCTGCTCTAATATTGACTTCTGATAAATCCATCACGCTCAGATGTTCTTCTCACTGCTTCACTAAATATATGATAGTTATTTAATATAGTATTATAGTATCTTAATGTGATTAGAGCCTGTAAAGGAACTAATGAAGTTGACACCGCTGTCAAATGGGTGAAGCTCAATTTTCTGTTTATTTGAAAGAAATCTGGCAATTTCCTTCATTACATAGATTTTTACTTTTGAAAAACGTTTAAATCTCAAATCTTTATATTGGAATTAGGTCAAATTACTTTGTGTAATGTGAAACTGATGAAATGTTCCTCAGCTCTGCAGATCACTGGTGTGTTCGACCTCATTGGTTTCAGAGACACAAATATAAACTAGATCAATAAATAATCTAGATAAATAAAGTAGAATGACACCAGATCTCCACCAAGACCCAACTGCCCCTTAAATTAAATCAAGCTGCACTAAATCACACACACTGAAAGATTTCATTCCTCTAAATATCAAAATACATGAATTATTATCTGGGAAATATGTGAAAATGTCTAAAAGAAATAAAAAAAACTCTTTAGAACTTGGAGAGTAAAGGCTGTGGGACACATGAAGTTAAATTAATTCCCAGTCCACAAATGTTTCTATTGCAAATGTGCCAGAAAAGCAAAATAGACTCTGACCATAAATAATCCTCGTGTGGAACTGATGTGTTATTTACCCACAATTTGAAATATTTAGTGATTCACAAACAAGTAAAACTTTAATTTAAACCAGCAGTCGTCAAACTGTTCATCACCAGCTTGTTGCTTGGACGATACAAAGACTGAATTAATAGGATGTGGGTTCACGATGTCGATGAGAACAGAGAACAAAGACACTCATTGTCTCATCAGAGACTTTACTCCAGCTCTGTTTTCATGTCGTGTAACAAAAAAAAGTTCAGGTTGAGAAAAGCAAGCCTGTTAGAAAGTTAGAGTTCAAGCAGTGGCCACTGAAAAAGTCCAAAATATGAATACGGAGCAGGGGGAATTTCACGCAGCACATCCAAACCGGTTAAGAAATAATCTAACAGAGTGAAGTCCTGTGTGGTTGTCACCTAAAGAGTTCAATTCCCTGGGTAGCGCTCACTTTTTTGCACTAATGCTGCGAGGATTCGTGTCCCACTGGGGTTACCCGAGCCGAAAATACATGCAGAGCAAAGAGGCTCAGAGGAGCAACAGCATGTTGGCGAAGACTCTCTGTGTCTGTGTGGGAGAAAAAAACGTCTGAACAACGATAAGCCTGATTTATAGCGGGAGAATATCACAGCCGTGGTCGGGTTGGCGTTCTGCAACAGGGCGAGCGCCAGGCTGCTACACGCTGAGCATCTAAATGGAGGGAATGGAGGCTTTGGAACTTTTAATGAAGTGAGTGCGTTTGTGTGTGAGCTGGTGTGGGGGGGTGGGGGGCAGGGAAATGGAGAGATGAGAGATAATGCCGAGTCATATTGTACCGAGTCGTTCTGACCCAGTTCTCACTCACATCCTATTTGCCATCACAATTTATTCATTCGACACAGCGCTGGTACTTTCTCAGAGATGCAGCTCTTAATAATGCATGTCGACCTAAAGTGGAATTGGGAGAGTGGAGCCCAGAAGGCTGAGAGATATTGAAAACACATCCGTTCCCGTGTTTCTCCACACTGCGCTCACTCTTTTAATAAAATCACAGGACGCCGGGTCAGTGTGGGGAAACGTGTCAGTCTGGATCGCGGAGCTGGAAAAGGTCCGAGTCTGAGTCGGTTGTTTCAGATCTGCACCGGTTCGACAATAACAGTACAGCACGACATACGTTTACCTGTAAAGTAGTTTTAGTTTAGTAGTAGTTTTAGTTTAGCCCGTGTCCCATCCACGCACCTGGAGGAGGCGTGGATCATTTACTGGCTGCGGTGTATGACCGATATTATAAAGACGTATAAATTCATCTTTTCTATCGTTTGTTTTTACTCCTTTGCTTGATGCTGATTCCACGTTTTCACAGTTTGTAACTTTGACCTGAGAACTCTTCATCAGCAGCTGCTCAACCAGACTGATGGTGATGATGAGGAGGATGAGGAGGATGATGATGATGATGATGATGATGATGATGATGATGATGATGATGAGGATGAGGAGGAGGAATCAGAGCCTAGAGTTAAATGTCTTCAGTGTAAAATGAAGACAGAAGAACATGAAGCTGACACACAAAGAGGAAACAAGACGCTGCTGCTTCACCCTCGGTGGATTCACACAGGTCTGGAAGATCTGGAGAAGAAACCAGGTTAATAACTTCTACGTTTTAAGAACTTTTCATACATTAGAGTCAATGTCACCGACGACTCATAGTCTGCGACGCTGATTCCATGGACTCTACAGGCTCTTCAGCTGCAGCTCACTGATTTAAATATGGACAAGGTATGAAAAATGAAAGAGAAGTGAATTTTTAAAAAGGAAACTCTGACCTGAACCTCGGAGGCTCCACAGAGAACGACCTCGCAGGCCGACCTTCGACGCAGAGTGGTCCGGATATCAGAAGTGACTTTGGGAGTCGGCGTTGCATTAAAAAATTATAAAGATGAAATTTACGTAACACATTTCTGACCTGGACCTCATTCTATAGCCGCGCTAGCAGCAAAGCTATCGGAATGTTATAATGGCTCCACTTCCTCCCGTTGCACGAAAATTAAACTGAAAAGTGCGGCCATCTTGTGATTTTGACGTGCTAACATGGAGGAGGCGTGGTTTATGACCTGCACTGTGGCCAGCCACCAGGGGGCACTCAAGATGATTTCCCTTCACTTTTGGGCAACTGTCATTCGTCCATCTGTACAAACAGGCTGGTCCCACAAACATTCATGGTCCCAAGAGGATGAACTCTACTGGTGATTCCGAGTTTGGTGATTTTCCTCAACTTTTTCATTTAGTTCTTCAAGTTTTAGTTTTTTTTAGTTTTCGACAACAACAGAATTCAACACAGTCATCTACGATCCCCAGAGTATTAATCTGATTTAGTCCAATTAACACCAGATGCTTTTAGCGCCACCTGCAGATTAATATTAGTTATTCTGAGTGAACGGCCTCAACAAACCTTAAAAGGACTTAACGTGAAATTTAGTTAAAGTGTTTGATCAAATATAATCACTTTGTTTATCATCTATCATCCCGTGTTTCTCCAGTTCTTTGATTAACATGTTAATTACTTTCCCATCAGCCTCAGCTGTGCTTTGTGTTTGATATTAATTAGCATGCTAATATGCTAAACATCGCTGGTAAACATTAGCATGTTATCCTCATTGTGATGGAGTTGCTCACGTTAATGTCCTTCATGTACTTGTCATGTTTTAAGTGAAACGTCCTCCCAAGGTTTTCTCTGAAATGACTTTAGAGCTTCGTCTATCTCGTGATTCTCTATTTTTCTTGATAACGAAGTTTGCGAACGAAAAAACAACAAACCACAAGACGCACATCTCGTCATTTCCCCGTCGCTGCGCTCAAACAAGAAAAGAAAGAATCCGGTGGTTGGAAACTGCTCGTTTGTGTCCGTCAGCAGCTCTGTTTACCTCATGAAGACCCAGGAGCCGCGCTCCCCCCCCCTCCCCCCCACCTGCTGAGGCGGGATAACAACGTCAGCCAGACGCCGCAAATGTAAATAAGCCTCTCAAGTGTTTTCTACTCCCACCAGTGTATTTCTGTGTTCATCACCTCCCCGCTGTCTCCTCCAGGCTGCTGGGACAACAGCCGCCTCACAGTGCCGAGGCCTCTGGGAACAGGAGATGTGCTCGTTGTGGAATATGAGCAATATTTATTTATTAATGTGGAAGTCATGCTGACTGTGCACACAGCTTCACTTCAGACGTCATGTAAACTGAGCGGAGGCTGGTTAAAGACGCGGTGACAGTTCTCAGCAGGGGCAGGAAAAGTTGTTTAGAGGAACTTTTAAAATCTTTCTCTCATCATTTTCTTATTGTCAGAATATTTGAGTATTTGTTGATTCGTGGTTTACGATGGTGTCGAGCATTGACTGTTTTTAAAGATGGACGACATGACAGCTCGCTAAAGTGAAGCCGAAGCATCTCAGCTGCAGAGGAGGTCATAGATCCTCCTCCATGTTTAACGGATGGGACATGGACTCACAACCTCGGCTCCGCCCCCTGATCTCTAATGCATCGACTCCAAATTGACTGATAACGTTAGTAAACATGAGTTTATGTCTCAATCTCTAGTTTCAAGTCTTCTTCAATATACATATAATACAGCTGATGTTCATTTAGTAAGTTATGATCATTTAGAGTCAAATAGACCATAAAGCACCGGATGCATTGGGGGCGTGAATAATGTGTGATTGACAGCTAGTACCGTCCAATAGGTGCAGGTGGCAGTTGTAGGTGGGCGTGCAGCTCTCAGTTAGACTCCACCCCCGCTCCTCCAAATATGGTTACTTCTGGTTTTCATAAAACAACGATGCCGCTGCCAAACTCGATGCTTCAAAACTCTGAACTTCTCAACAGAAATGATCGTGTGTTTTTAAGAATTGACATTTCAAATATTTTCTTACGTACGTGGAATTTGGTCAGTCGCTGCAATTACGCTCAAACTGAAACAAAGGTTTGCAGATTAGAAAATGAGTCCTGAACCTCCTCCGTCCTCCTCATTCAGCTTCTTTAGACTCTAACTCTGTGGCCGTACCAGTAGAACCTGATCTGAAACAATGAGCATCTCGAAAGACCTCGTGAAGTCTGATCCCTGGATTTTGTAGGTGACCGAATCAAGTCAGGAATAAAAGGATTTCTCAAACCTGTGCAGCTTTTGTTGCCTCCGCTGTTGTTTTCCTTTCAGCGCTGCTCTAAGCTCCGTGTTCTTGTGTTGTGAAGCTCGGAGCTTTGCTAACCTGTGCTCACGGATTTAACCTCTGAAATCAATCAGGGACGACGGGTGTCAGTGGGATTCCCCTGGTCAGCGTGTTCGGAGGAGCAGGTGCTCTTTACGGGTTTTGTTCTCCGTTTTTTAAAGCGGCTGCAGCTTTAACGCCTGATCAAACGGGATCATTTCTGTCTTATTGTTTCTGGGGGGCTTTTGTGTGCACGTGTGTGTATGTGTGTGTGTGTATTGTGAGGCCGATCACACCCCCTCTGCACAGATAAAGTAGGACTGGAGGTTGTGACAGCGCATCAGGTTCAGCCGGTCGATACTTAGCCCTGGATCCGACCTGTCAGCACGTTCTTAGTGGAGGCGGCAGACATGTGATCCGCCTCCATGGCAACTGATTCAGATCCTAGCATGTTGGAGGGATCTGGGATACTCCTGTGTGTGTGTGTGTGTGTGTGTGTGTGTGTGTGTGTGTGTGTGTGTGTGTGTGTGTGTGTGTGTGTGTGTGTGTGTGTGCAGGGCTCAGCTTCTCACAGTGGGTCATAAATCACCCCCTCAGGCCCAATTCATGACGGCACACTTGTTATACACACCCACACACACACACACTTATATGCACCCTTACATTGTGTTGTATCTACCCACACACACTCCATTGAATGCACGTGTACACATGCACACACACACACACACACACACACACACACACACACACACACACACACACACACACACACACACACACACACACACACACAAAGGTCGACCACCCCGAGAAGCTGTGGTTTGTTTTCTTTTTGTTTGCTTCCTGTTCAGGTCACTGGTTCCCAGCAGGAACTCTTTTGTTATTTATTTTCTACCTTATCTTCCAGTTTGCTCATCGAACACTTTCTTTATTTTTGCATCTTGACTGTTGATAAAAATCGATTTCCTCATCAATCTGAGGCCGTCAGGAGGATAAACTGATAACGTTTGTGTCAAATGAAATAAAAAAATCAACATCTTTGATTAAACTTAATTTACAGTTTAATATAGTTATAAATATTCTGACTAAAATCTCTCAACAACTACTTTAAGATGTTCGATATCATTTTTATCTGACGACATCAATATCTCGGCTTTGTGTAGGAAAAGTAAATTATCTCAGTGAAAGGAAGATACTTTAACGATGTAGTATCGGATCAGTACACAGATTTGTGTACTTGTTGTTGTCCGACCTGCCGTCTTGAGCAGTGTCAGAGGTATTTCTGATGCTTGTGTCTAAACATCTGTACAACCGCTGGACAGATTCACACGGAATGGGATTCAGACTTTAATATTCTGCTCAGGATCAATCGTAATAATTCTATCATGTCCAACACGTTGCTGATAAAAGCTCTGTCGGACATTAGAAACAGGAAAAAGAGGAATTCATACATTTTGAATTTGTTGCTCTGAACATGAAACAAACTACTTCAGGTTGATTTCAGATCCTCTGATGAACAAACCTTGAACATTCAGAGCTGTGCAGAGAGGATCTCTCTCTCTGTCTCTTCTTTCTTTACACCTACATGAAAGCACAAGTAACATACACTACATTGTGCATATGCATCCATAGTTTTCATCTCCCCCCCCTCTCTCTCTCTCTCTCTCTCTCTCTCTCTCTCTCTCTCTCACACACACACACACACACACACACACACACACACACACACACACACACACACACACACACACACTCATCTCACAGAGCACAGTACTCATATATAGTACATCAGAAAACCCACGTACATGTGTTGCTATGAATATGCACAGCAGCGCTGCAGGGAACACACAGGGTCATAGAGCAAATGATTGTGAGAGATACTGTGTGTGTGTCTGTGTGTGTTTGTGTGTGTTTGTGTGTGTTTGTGTGGTTTACAATCATGTAAATACATGTAAGATAACTGTAAATTGTTATTATACACTGTAAATAATGGACGCCGTGAAAGTGAAGTGAAAGAATGTGGACTGGCTGCAGTAGAGCTAAGAACCCTCTGCCTCCTCCATGTGAGCAAATGGGACACGGATCGAACAAAAAAATTAAAGCGCATGTCAAATACATTTTTGTAAAGATTGTTTCAGTTATTCGATGATATGAATACGGGCTGAAACGCCATGATTGACAGCTGACTCGTGTGTATCAGCACGATGTGAATACCGAGGCTTCGTCCCCTGGTCACATCTGCACAGACTCCAAACGACGTCAGCGTCAGTTCATTTTGGACGTGCGATACGTTCAATATCAATAAAATTAGCATAATTGGGCGCTCAGCGCTCTATAGCAGTGACGACTGGGACTCACCAAGGAAAGTGACGTTGTCTATCATGACAACACCACATTCACGACAATGGGCCCGGTTAGATCAGCTGATTCTTCAGTTCCAGTCGAGCTTCACCCAACTTTGAATAAACGGGTGAAAGAAAAGTGAAAACCAGCTTCACCACAGACACACACACTGGTTTATAAGGAACGCTGCAGAATCAAAGAACAGGACCACTGAACACCAGCCTCCTTGGTGTGGGACCCGCGATGGGGGTCATCGGTCAGACCTTGAACCCACACACTGTCCGTTACGGTTACGTGCCGCCGCCCGTGTTTCTCCACACGTCGGACGAACCGCCTCGCCGGTTGTGGGCGATGTTCTGAGCGTGCCTTTGTCAGGCGCCGGTCCTGTGGGGGTTAATGACCTAGAATCCGTCATCTTCTAATCGGCGTGCAGATGAAAAGAGACATTGTTTACATACATCTGCCTTCAAAGGGGAAGGCGCCCGAATTAGAAGCAGCAAGTCAAACAGTATGCAGATGAGGCAGCTGAGCAGGGTGAATAGACGCCTCCCGACTGGAGGCACGCACGCCTTCATCCTCCTCGCCTTCATCGCTCAGTCCTGTGGGTGAGGCAGCAGAGGCAGGTGCTTGCCCCCCCCCCTGCAGAGCTCCTCCATTGTGGATCCTCTCAAAAAAAAGACAGCTGTTATGTCTCACACCCCCTCCAGTGTGTGTGTGTGTGTGTGTGTGTGTGTGTGTCGGCATGTGTGTGTCTGGATGTTTATCAGCGTGTGTGTTTTTATAAAGTTCATGTTTATATTCAACAGGCTGTTGAATAACTGAGGCGCCGTTGTTTTCGCCCTCAGCTGTTTGGTTCTCCTCTGGTTCTCTAATTGCTCATTTTCTCACTTCTCACGTCGCTCCTCTGTTTTACTTCGCTGCCTCTTCGCTCCACGACTTTCGTCTGTTTTCACTCGTTCCTGTTTCGTGACCTCCCTGAATTCTTCTCTTGTTCACCACCGTTATTCAGCTGCACTGTAAAAAAAAAAGAAAATCTTATAAAAACGGAGTCAGAGCTGCTTACGAGGAGGAGTTTTAAAGTGAAGCAGGTGAAAATCAGCCTGGTTTTCTTAACGTGGTCTGGTTACTCATTTTCAATTCTTGCAACTTGTGACTAAACCAAAAATGAGTAAAATCAACCATCCGACCGACAATATCTTTATAGTTCCACACTTAACATGACCAAAAGTAGAAAATGCCTGTTAGCTGGTGTTTTTAAAACTGAACATAACCTGCAGCTGAGCAAGGAAGCTTCAGAAAAACATAATGACCACGTCCAAATAAATCAACTTTCATCCCTTAACCTCCATATTTCTTCTTTCAAACAAAACTATCCCCAACTCGCCACATTCTTCTTCCTTTTAGTAAACGTGCACCCGTCCACCGTGTAATAAGGTCGATGTTGCCAAACTTTATTTGAGCATCGTTAGTTTTTTGTCCACCCGACATTCTTTTTGTTCTGATTTGGTCTCCACCATCTCCAGTGAAAAAGATCTGGCTCTCACCATAAAACCCAAACAATGAAACTAAAAGAGGCTGAGAAGTTTTCTAGAGCTGCAGCATTTGGTGATAACTAAGTATTCATTGGCTTTGCCCCCCCCCCCCCCCCCCCCCCACTCCCCTCCCAGCAAACTACATTATTCCTTCCTTCTCTTTCATCCCATCTTTCCTTCTCTCTCTTCCTTCTCCCATGTCCTTTTAGAAAAAGCTTTAGGGGTAACAAGCGTGTCCGTGGTTCAGATGAGCCCCTGGTGGGGCGGCCCGCCGACAGTCTGCCCCTTTGTGTCCGCCCAGAGCCCAGATGCCTCTGTTCCCCCCCACCCCCAAACTTCATTGGAATGACCACATCGCCCTCAGAGGAATGGCACCAGGAATTCTTTTGTGTGTACCCCCCCCCCCCCCACGCTGGCAGCCACCAGCCCCCCCCCCCACCCTGCTAATTCAATCAGCCGCGATAAGAACTTCATTGTTTGTCCTAAATCCGAATGGACGGCCGATGAGGTAAAAGTGTGGGAATATTTGTGTTGTGGTTGTTTTTAATCTGTTGGTCACAAACGTGACGGGGGCTCGAGCATCGAATGGTGCGACGTCCTGATTGTGTCCTTACATGAAAGGCTCGGTGACTCACAGAACTTTGCACACATCTGGAAAGAAATTCTATATTTCACGGGTCTCATGGCTCCATTGCGCCTCCTAAACGTTTTAACAATCAGAGCCTGGTGCTTTACCTTGGCCCTCGATGTATGAACTTAAGAAATCACAACTATGAGTCTTTAAAGGGACATTTAAAGAAGCGTCTTGGAGCTTTATCCTAAACACAACAGGGAATTCAACGTTTGGAATTTATTGGTCAAAGTTTATGGTCGTTTGCACAGTTCGTACTTTAAAGAACTTCTGGTTGTATATGATTAGTTTAGAGCTAAAGTGTGAAATGACCTAATCAAGTGTGAGCTAAACTGTCAACTTATTACATTTTAATACAGAAAACAAGTTCTCTTCAGTTGATCACTTCATTAAAGGCCCTGACAGAATAGCATCATTGTTTGGATGAAGCCTGTCATTGTGAGGACTTCAGGGAAAGTGAGATCTGTCAAAACACCACCCGCCTTCCAACCACACGACCACGTCAGCCCTCGTCCTCTGTTGTCTCTCCTGATCGTCTCCGACAGCCTGATGGTTGACGTGTAACTGAGCTCATGGTCCAACAGTAGCTTTTAAAACAGCCTCACGTGCAGCGAGACAACAGACTTCACCCCGAATGACACTGAGTAGAACGTACTGAAATATAAACTGATTTCAGACGGGTACTGGATCCTGGATAAACTGAAATCATCCAGAGGGTCTGAATGTGAGAATGGAAATGTCCAAGTCAGTTGCTGTGGACATTCTCCAGAGTTTCTCCTGCCGGCCCCCGAATAAAAACTTTGAATAATGTCTGAATGAGCAGGAGAGAACGTTTCTAACACACGATGAAGACGTCAACTTGGAAAGACGAGCTGAGTTTTCTGTGTTGTTGTGAATGTGTTTGACCAGAGAATCTTGTTCATGTGTCAGAGGAAACTTCCGGAGAAAGTCTGAACACAGGGAGCAGCATCCGCGTGATTGTACGATTTATTTTTTACGTTTATTGTTGTTATTGATCGAGTGTGGGGGGGGGGGGGTCAGGGTCTGTTGTCGTCACAGAAACACAACGTGAACCGCTGAGCAAGCCTTTTTCATTTTCTCCCCCCCACACTCTGGATCAATCCTGCAGCCTTCAGCACCTGAACCACTGAGCACGATCCTCTGACTCTTCACCACAGAGACGACGGTCATGTGTTCACGAGCTGGTGAGGAACCACCTGCTGGAGGGTCACGACGGCAGCTCGATGCCGTCACATCGCTGCCAAACCTCTTGAGAAGGAGGTTTCCCTGGTTGGTTTGTGGTTGAATTAGATCTTTCTCTAACTTTTATCAAAGATTTTTGTTGCCATTTAATCAAGACTTCAGAGGTCACATAAAACACAGAAGTCCGATCGTTCTTGGACGATTCCATCGCTCTTTTTAAAGTTGTCTACTCTGAATTCATTCGTTCATTGTCTTTCATTCAATCAGTAAGTAGCCTCATCTTTGTTCATTAGTTTGTGTAGAACAGAAAATACATCCACACTCTGCTCCTCTGAGGCTTTGCTGTTGGGATTGTTTGCACATGTTGGCTTTGTTCTCTATTGTCTTCCATTGTCGTAGCTAAACAGCCTAATGAGCGCCCCCTGCAGGTATCGCTGCTGATTGATGAGAATCCTGTATATTTTCATTTTTAATTAAAATCTTTTGAGGTTGGGGAACCCTCTCCTCACAGGAACAGGAGAGATTATAACATATGAATCATTTCAGTTTGGAGACATCAGATGAAATCACTTGAATCTGGAGTCCTGTTATAAATAATATTCTTGTCCTGGTTCATCTTCGCTGCCTCTTGAGGGAACTTGTTTATCTCTGAGTTGACTCTTTTGTTTTGTCTGACCTCTTTGTGTCAGGATCCCTCCTGCACCACAGACAAGGAGCTGAGTTATGGTCTCATGTTTCCTTTATTCTTGCTGTTATTAATGTTATTAATTGTAGCCTGAATAAAATTGACTACTAAACTAATTTTACATTTGAGAAACTGGATTCTATCAGTACTGATTATGCCCCTGAGAATGGATCCATCCTCGCAGGGTAAGACAGACGTTTACAGTCAAGGTGCCTTTGAGCAAGGTGCTTAACCCCCCACTGCTGAGGAGCATCTGCTCAGTGGTCAACACGACTGCACAGATCGCACATGTAGGTGTTTGTGTATGAACGACTGCGACGCCTCGGACGAACTCATCAGCAGCGAACACAGATACAAACATGAAGACATTGATTCACAAGTTGTATTTGAATCTAATAATCAACTGATAACACACTTTGGACTGAGAGCAATCTGAACTCAGATCAGTCTTTTTACATATTTTGTTGTGTTTCATGTTTTGTCTCGACGGCTGAAAGAGGAGCGCCCATGAAACGTTTCCGTCAACAAGATGGCTGCAGCTGATGAACCTGTTATAAAGACATTATGAAATGACCTTGATACGTTTTCTACTAAAAGAAGAATAAATAGCTGGAAGCTCTGTAGTATCTTCTTCTGCAGATGCCTTTGTGAGTGCTGGTCATAATAATCATAATATTCTCCTTGTCCTGTAAACAGCTGGATTCAAACCCTTCCTCCCTGTGTCCTCTCTTTCCGCTCTGCTGCTCTCGCCGACACTAACCATGAGCAATCTTCTCTGTGGGAGACGACTGATGGAGTTCAGGTGCTGGTCTCCGTCGCCCTTTGTCTCCCAGTTTGCCTCCCAGTTTGCCTCATGACCAGAACTCCACCCGCCCTGTTCCCCACCAGGGTCCAATAAGAGACTCGAGCCGCTTATTGTTCAAGGTCACAAAATGTAAAACAATTCACCTCTGAGTATTTGCTGCTGGTAAAAAAACAGCAATAAAATTGATTGACAGCTGAGACTGACTCACGATTGATCAAGAAGATGATTTCTGTCGTTGTTCCGTTTCCAAAGATTGAAAATATTGGTAAGAGAATGTGAAATCTCAAAAAAATCAACGTGCTTGAAATAGATTCGAAGAAATTGAAACATTTATATTCAATTATATTAAATTTATATATAATGTGATAGTTTTCGTCACATGCTTTAAGAAGATCGAGTCTTTTTGACGAGAATGATTTATTAAGATGCTGTTGGGAGGTGAAGGAGGGAACCATCTCTTCCGTGATGTCTTGGTTAAATATCTTTCTGTTCACCATCTCTCTCTCTCTCTCTCTCTCCATCCCCCCCCCACACCTGCTGTCATCCATCATGAATTCAGGAAGATTAATATTTCATCTGCCACCTCACAGTGCTCTCTGGCAGGAGGAGGGGAGGAAGAGGAGGGGGGGGGGGGGGGGGGGGTTCCTCCATAGGCAGGAGTGCACATTCAGTCGTCACGTGTTTTATTATGCTAACAACATAAGAGACAGATTCTGCGTCTCATTAGCCTCAAGATGATGGTTCGAGAGAACGTGTATGAAACTAAGATGTGTTTAAAGTCGAGATTCACTGATTCTCATTTTCCTTTTTCAATCTGCAGGCTGACACAAGAAGGTAAAAGAGATTCAAGGTGACATTTCACCGAATGTGAAACGTTATTGTCACAGAACAAGAGGATGAACTTCAGTTTGAAGCCGTCCTGTAGACGCCCGTCAGAGCCCAATAACAGAATAAACAAACCTTACAAACTAAAGAAAAGATATAAATAAATAAATATATGTGTATACGACATAAAGAATCAAGCTGTGATATTTCAGATACGCTCACTGATGAGGAGCTGCATGTCCCATCTGCCTACATGGAGGAGGCAGGGTTCATGACCAACACTGTAAATTAACACAAACAGGAGAATTTATATAAACCAGATGTGGCTAAAGGACTTACCTGAAAATGAACTAGCTTATACTGCACCCGGCCACCAGGGGGCGATCAAGATGATTTAGCTTTTCTTTTGAGCTGTCATGTCGTCCATCTTTATGGCAAAAACCTGCTGACACGAGGCAATACGACATAAGAGTTTTCTTTTAGCAGGATTCAGCTACTTTACATCACAAGTAGTTTGTTATAACCTCGTTAACTGCAGGTTTAGCTGAGGCCTGGTTATATCGCAGCAGTGATTAGAGAAAAGTCTGAGATATTCACATGTAATGAGCCGTTAGGAGCAGATGTTTAATCGAGTTAACCTGGAACATGAGAGTGAGGTGCTGCTGATGGAGAGACGATGAGGAGGAGGAGGAGGAGGAGGAGGGGGAGGGGGAGGAGGAGGAGGAGGAGGAGGAGGGTGTGTGAACGGCCACATTAAGGGGTTTTTGTGTTCCACAGAATGAGCCAGAATCAATCTCTCCTCTTTGAGACGACGACAATGGAGGAAAGACTCAGTCATTCCATCATTAAGAGGCCGAGGTGTTTCTGACTCAGTGCCCTCCAATGGGCCCAGAGTCAATTCTACACTGATGTTATTTAACGATAATGTCGAGCTGTAATTACATTTTCAGCCCAGTCAAAATATTAACGCACGTTATGTTTTGTTGCCATGGAGATGTAGAATCCAGGAGGCACAGTATCACAGTATTTATACAGTATATTTATGTTTGAATGGCCCCACTGCGGTCTCATCGTCAGCGAGCAGTGATCAACAGCTCATTTGTCAGGAGACTTTATATTTTAATGTTCCAGAGGGAAAATTACATTCAGATGCATGAATATTAAACCCAACCACAGGATATATGATGTAATTTAAATGATTATATATGAAGAGTAAAATAATATAATAGCAGATTCATTTTCTATTCATCTATAGGCCGTTTTATTTATGATACAGGATTATTTGCATGTCTGAAAGCAACTTGAAACACAATACTCACAGCTCTGGTTTACATCCAGTAAAACCATCAATTATTGTTTTTACACTTTGTTTTTCTATGAATTATCTGAAGATTTTATTTCTTGTTCCTAATCCTCCTTCAATTTCCTGAATATGTGCATCATCTGGTTTCTGTAGCTTGATCTTTAACAGAGTGTTTATGTGAGAACAGAACTGGTTCAATCACTTTGTGTCCTCAAGTAACTGATCAGCAAGTTTCACTGTTTGATATCAGAACAAGTCATTTCATTATTAATGAAGCAGGAGTCCTCTGAGCGGAGGAGCGGAGGAGCAGAGGAGCAGGGAAACAGATGACCTGAACGACCCTGCACTTAAAGGACATACATGGTCTGCCAGCGCCGTCCAGTGGTGGAGAGACAGCACTGCACCCTCTGTCAACGTTAAACCATTGTATTTTAGCCTCAGTGACTGTTTGTTAAGGTTCATCTTCAAATATGTTTTATTTTGTATTGAAAACAGTCTGTCATGATCTTTGTGATTAAATTAAATCAATGAACTCCAGTCGTCTATTATCCGTCATTCATCCTCTCTTTCTTTACTTCTTTAATGACACACCTTTCCTTTATGTTCAAAACTGCTTCTTCTAATCAGTGTTGTAAACATTGTTGTTGTGACCTCCTCCACCTCTTCCTCCTGTTCCCCATTCTTCTTCTCCTCCTCTTGCTCTTGCTCTTCCTCTTCCGAGATCGTCCCCTTCTTCCTCCTCACCTACCTCCTCCTCCTCTCCCTTCTCCTCCACATCTTCCTCCTCTTCCCCATTCCTCTTCTCCTCCTCTTGCTCTTCCTCTTCCGAGATCCTCCTCTCTTTCCTCCTCCCCGACCTCCTCCTCCTCCTCTTCCTTCTCTTCATCCTCATCCCCCTTCTCCCTCCTCCTCCTCTTCCTCCTCCTCTTCCCCTCTCTTCTTCCTCTCAGCACCTCCTCAGGCAGCAGAAACCCTAATTAATTAAAAACACTAATAACTCTTTCCCTGCGATTCCCTGTTTAACAAGTGCTACTTTATGGGATGTTCATTCAGGGTTGCTCATTACCAGCTGACCAATTGAGAGTGACTGAGGTGTGTGTGTGTGTGTGTGTGTGTGTGTGTGTGTGTGTGTGTGTGTGTGTGTGTGTGTGTGTGTGTGTGTGTGTGTGTGTGTGTGTGTGTGTGTAGCTCTCGTTAAGTGGCGGCTGAGTGGGGCCACTTAGATCCATTGAGGAGGAAATCTAGTTAAGTAGTTAATGAAAAGACTTTCAAACCCAATCTGTTCCACTACAGCTTCCTTTTGTTCTAATCTGCCGTTTAAAGAAAAGCCCGGAACAGTGAATTATTTTGTACGACAGTAAATCTACGCTCTACAACATGTAGTGTTTCCAAAACTCAACAAAGTAAAACCAAGAATCTTCTCTTTCAACATCAGATCCTTGATTCAAACCTGCTCTCATCTCTTTGGCTTCAGTGTTTATGAACAAAAACTACCAAACAAAAGAAACAGTTTATGAACAAAGGTCAAATGTTCATGTACGTGTGGATACTAGTTTGGGATAAAGACGTTTTATTAAATTTCAATAATATGAAGTGTCACCCGGCGTATGAGGTCATACATGGTATCGCACCGTAAGCGACGTCAACAGAAGCCAGGGCAGGTGCACGAGACGTCAGGGGATAGAAAAAATACGCAAACGTGAGTAAGCGACTAAATACGTGTTTGTAGAAGAACCTGTGAGGAGAACACTAAGCTAACTCTGAGCTAACACTAAGCTAACACTGAGCTAACACTAAGCTAACTCTGAGCTAACACTAAGCTAACTCTGAGCTAACACTAAGCTAACACTGAGCTAACACTAAGCTAACTCTGAGCTAACACTAAGCTAACTCTGAGCTAACACTAAGCTAACTCTGAGCTAACACTGAGCTAACTCTGAGCTAACACTAAGCTAACTCTGAGCTAACACTAAGCTAACTCTGAGCTAACACTAAGCTAACACTGAGCTAACTCTGAGCTAACACTAAGCTAACTCTGAGCTAACACTAAGCTAACTCTGAGCTAACACTGAGCTAACACCTGAGCTAACACTAAGCTAACTCTGAGCTAACACTAAGCTAACTCTGAGCTAACACTAAGCTAACATTAAGCTAAGACTATGCTAACAGCTAACAAGAGAAAGATGGACTCGTCTGTTTTTACTCGAAACAAATGGAGTTAGCTTGTTTCCAGCGATGCCAACGATAAGCCAGCTAACCGTGTTGTTAAGCTAGCAGCAGGTGATGAGCAGCTACAAGCTAACAGAGAACATGTAATGTGAAGTCAACGTGTGAGAGACATTAGGTTTCTCTGTTTCTCTACCTGCTTTATGGTTAAATGTCTCTTTACAGATGTTCAATTTGCTTCTCAGCTCAGTTTTCAGGACGTGATTTATATTTGACGAATACAGAATCCACCACTGGGTTTGAATCATGTCTCTGTTTAAAATAAAGCTGCCACCTATTCTTAAAGGTATTCTTTACTTGTGAATGATCTCAGTTTTACTGCATTTTTAAATCACTATTTGAAATTACTACTAGTATCAAACAAGTTACTGTAAATATGAAACATGAACTCTGTACTGATTCATACAAAGCTCCTGTCTTAATGTGTGTGTTCAGTGTCAACACACAGTTCAGTTCAATTGAAAATACTTTATATGCAATTTACAATTCAAGGCAAACAGAAGAGCGACAACTCATATACACATAATAACAATATGAAGTATTTCCCTGTTAGTCTGTTGTATCGTACTTTCCTTTATTCCGCCTCATTTCCCTGAGAAAACACAGCTTGTGTTCAGACTGCGATTCGAAAGGAAGTTGAAGGAGCTTCGTCCCTTCTCTCACCCCCCCCCCCCCCCCACCCCCACCCCCACCCCTGAGTCCGACTAATCTAATATGACCGATAATTAGATGATTCAAGCGTCTGCCGCCCGTCTGTGGCCCGATAGTGTACGACCAGTACCTGACTGTCAGATGAAGGAGAGCTTCTGAGAGCACACAGGAGATGAGGGGAGTCTCTGAGGGAGTCAGGAGCTGCAGGAGGGGGGGGGGGGGGGGGGGGGAGAAGAAAAACTGTGTTTCCTGGAATTAGATGCTGGAAGGATGAAGATCAGAGTCACATGATGGCAGAGTTCTGAAGTGAAGTCTGTAGTGAGCCCTGAAGCGTTCATGTCATCGAGGCCTCGTAGGAATCAGAAGCTGATTTCACGTTTCGTGTCTGGATGACGGTCGATTCAGTGATCTGTCGTTTCTCATGTAGACTGTCAATCATTTTTTTAAACAACCGAAGAAGGGAAGTCTGTTCTGCGCTGTTTAAGGTTTGATTGACAGGTCATTTTAACCTCTGAACATAGGTAGTTTTCCCACTTCAATAGCTTCAAATTGGTTAAATTATCTCCTGATGTACGGTATATTTTTCATCTGCTTGTTCCAACTCACACTTACATGTGTCAAATACTCCATGAAATCAAATGGAAATATTACCGATTATATGCTTGAATTTTTAATTGAGTTAATTGTCATTATTATATTTTTGTAAACCTGAAACCACCGGTATTATTAGGAATGAGGAACCTCCTTAATTGTTACTTTTGATTGATTCATTCGCTGGAAACAAAAGGGAAAGAAATGCATTTAAAGAAAAATCAACATATATTTGTTATTCTATGAAAGAGTGTTTCTCAAAATGTGGAACCAGAGTAAAGTTGATCTGATTCCTGATGAGACAAAGACATAAAGGATGATACGATTCAGGTTTGCAAGAATTATTGAGCCAGTGAAACATGTAAATAAAGAACTGTGAAGGTCCTAATGCTAAACATTTTAATGACTAATTATGAATTTATATATATTGGAATATAAAAATAAATGTATAAATACAAAATAATTAAATATTATTTATAAAAGCCAAGAAAAATTATCTTTCCTACTATCATGATTACTAGTAGTAGTAGTTGTATTATAACTGTAGTAAGTGAGTAATTGTAATGACGGGTGTTTGTGGTGCTGCCAGCAGGGGGCGCTGTTGTCCAGGCAGACGTGTTCAGGTCACGTGCAGCTGATGAGCGTTGTACTGTATTCACCCTGTGTGAGTGGAGAACACACACTGCTTGCTTGTTGTCAGGTGTCGGGTTTCAAAGTACCAAACTACACACACATTTGAGGGAGTGTCGCCAAACACCGGAGAGGCTCAGAAACCCCCTCGGAGCTCGACCCTGCTGTTTCTCACAGTGATAAACGTCTCAAGTATAAACACCGTCACGATAACGTTAATTATAAACACATGAGAAATGTCCATAACAATTTGTGACTAAACCCGACAAGATTAGAACCAGGGTTATTGATCCTAGGATACTTGTGAAAGAACATCCTCAGATGTGAATTATTTTTACGTCATTTTAGATTCAATCCGAAAGGTTCCATTGTTTTCATTTGATCTGGACACTGGGACGACATACATGCGTCCTGTCGTCACCACCTATGTGGGCTGCGTCTACATACTTGACATTAATTAGTTTGACGTTTTTCTAATGCTTTTCATTGTTACTGTAATATCATAGTTTTACTCCCAGCATCATCAAATTCAGGTGCAGTACATTTAGAAAGCAATCCTGGAGTCCTCTTCTCTTTCTTCTTCTGTTGTTTAATGCTGGCTCACCTTCCTGCCATTGGTCAGAAGTGTTTTCACTCTGCAAACGAATCAAACCTCGGTTCCGTCGGATCTGGACCCAGACCACCTCTTTGGGTCGGACTAGACTTTGGTCCGTTGGTCTTGACCTTGTTGAGAGGAACCTTTCTGTTATTTTGGTTCAGACTAAAGTGAATAGTCTGAAGGTCCATAATAAACAATGTACAGGTGTGAAAACACAATGTGAAAACATGATTTATTAGAAAAAATTTGCACCCACAAGCATTTAAAACTATATAAAGTCTGATGTCTTTTTTTTTCTGGAAGACATTTTATTTTGAAATCTCAGGTGGGATGGGCCAGATGTTTTTGTTGCCACGGAAACATCAACTAACTGTACTTTATGTTGAAAGTCCATCCGTCATTAATCAGTGCAGGTGTGTGTCTGTGCATGCGCTAAATGCACAGGTGTGTGTGAGTACGAGTTCCCGTTGCTATGATGCTCTGAGTATTTACTGTATATTATTGTCATTACTCATGAAAAGCTTAATTTGCCTGTAACTGTTTGAAAAAGGACATCAGAGTTAATCTCGTCCACTCAGGCCTACCTGCTGTCGCCGGGGGAACGCTGCAGCGAGCACACTGATTGGCTGACGACCTCCGGCTCCATTGTTGTGGCCGCGCTCCTGTTGTCTCATACCTCAACAGCTGTAATGAGAGAGGGGAGGCAGGGAGGGGGCAGGTGGGGGGGGGGGCCTTTCTTCCCTCCTGTAGGGAAGCTGTTGAGCTTAATGTTTAATAAGCCACTGGACACAGAGGGAAACCCGATCCTCTCCGGAGAGGGTGGCGTGTGTGTGTTTGTGTTTGTGTATTTGTGCGTGCGCCCTCTTCATGCATTTGTTGTGCGAGTATCCAAGCGTGCTGCATTATTCTCTGGTCAGTGTGTGAATCACATGCTCGGTTGTAATCGACTCTTTACTCAACAGAAGGCCGGTTTGTATTTCTGCTCAGAGCCCAGCTTATGTTTGTCACGCTGGGTTTTTCTTTTTGTCTTTTAAAGCTCAGTTAATCAATATTTCTATCAATATTTAATCATAATGTGGTGAAAGCTGCAACATTTAGTTGTTTGACTTCCCATTTACACCTGGTTTTAGACACAGTCTCTGCTTTGTGGATTTAAAAAGGTGAGAAAGTCGAATGGTATCAGGGCGGAACTCGGCTGCAGCTGGTTTGGCTCACATTGTGATTGGTTCTCAGCCAGATGTAAAGAGATAATTACTGTGTGAGCACATTCTTAATTAACTGAGTCAATACCTCTATTGTCCCATTTGCACTTGTCAGGCATATTTAAGGGAGTGAAATTGGGGAGAACATCGAGTTCGAACACTTTCTCTTGGGCTTGTTTGGGATCGGACAGCGAATTGCAGCCTGAACCGAACTCTACTTGAACTTTTGCTCTGAATTCCATTGCGGTTTGATAATAATATAATCATTTTATTTATTTATTTAGCAAGTGCTTAACAGAAAGAACAAAATGGAGATTGAAAGAACATCAATAAGAACAAGGTAAAGATAATCTGTTTATAAAAAAGGAAAGAAATGAATGAATCTGCGCACAAAAATAAAACTCTCAATCTATGTCAAACTCTCAAAAAAGCTTTATTTTAAAGCTAATTTATGCTCAACATTAGATGGATTCATGAAAACGGACGGAGTATTCTGTCCCCGCTCTGCATTCATTCTGTATTTGCGCAGATTCTCTGAAAACCTACAGATACAAAGTAAACAGACAAATTGGTGCAGTAAAGTGCTGCCCTCTACAGGATGTCAGTAAATCCTTTGACTTTTCATAAATAATAAACTCTTCTCAGTAAACTCAACATGGAGTTGATTATAAAGTCATTGAAAGAGAAGGTGTAATGACAACAGGACCTCACAAACAGTCCAGAGTCACACTTGTGGATCACACACATCGCTCTGTCAGCAGCTGTGTGCACTGGAGCAGCTGGATGCACACTGAGGCCACAGTTGTAGGCACCGGCCAGTTAAAGAGTTCATATCAACCATATGTCCGAGATAATACCGCTTTTACTCATCAACGGTCACACTGAATGGCCATTCTGCCGTGGTCACGTGTCCTGTTGGCTTAAGCCGCTGGCCTGCCTCCTGTCCTGGGACGTGGGTAGAGTTACAGGGCAGCTAAAGCCTCTGATCTATTATTCATCTACTCATGTCAGAAATTACAGGGGAACAGGTTGATGTGGGGAGAGGGGTGGAATGCACGGCTGCACCGCGGGTCAGGAAGTGTACACGAGCAGGCTGGCAACCCCACAGACGGACGGACAGACAGGCAGCGACTGAAGAGCTCTGTCCCTTAACATGCATCTGTCACAGTGTCCCCCGAAAACACAGTCGTCCCTCATCGACAAACGTTCCACCTGTTTCCCCCCCGTTGTCGTTCTCAGGCTAACTACAAGAGTCACCGTAAACCTCAATGCAAGTTGAGAAAAAACAAAAACATCAAAATTAACGAACGTATGAAAAACAAAAACAATCTCGTAGCGATGGACGTCTGAGGGGACGAATCGACCCAGGGACCAGGTCAAAGTTATAGTAGTAAACACATACCTAGAGCAAGGTTGCACTGAAACGTTGTGTAGTGTTACACCCTTGTGGGGACATTTTGGACCTTGCAAATCACATTTGTCCCCTCGCAGGTCAAGAGCAGTTTCAAACTGAAACCAAACCCATCTTGTGGCCCAGGGCTGGTTTATTATTTGGTGTTTCTCATTAAATCAACAAACCGTGATTGACGAGCACGATACTGATCTAGTGTAGAAGGACTGCTTGGTTTCTGGGACTTGGGTCAAATTCACTCGCTCTTAATACTTGACGCCCACATGTCAGTTTTGCATTAGTCAGTCTATCCTCCATCGATGCACCATTGCCCGAATGATTTTTGACGCTGCAACTTATGTTGATTATTTAGAATTTTAAAATAATCTTGCAATCCAATCAAAGACCTCAGGACTTTGGTCCAATATCTGTTGGACCAAAGTCCCCCCCCCTGTTCCAGAGAGACTTGAAATGATCCATTACTCTGCACAAACGACATGTGGAGGAGAGGGAGAAAAGACAGTTTTGCACATGCTGAAAAAAAAAAAGTTAAAACCTGACCCTGCCCCTGCAAACAAAGCCTTGGGGTATGTGAGGGGTATGGAAGCAATAATAGCCCTGCCTAAAAATAAAAGGGGCAAAATGACAGTGGAGGATACCGTTACAAAGAGCTCCAGTGGACAAATAGGAGGGCCAGCGCTTTGAAGAGTTTCTCACAAAAGACGGACCACACAACACCCCCCACCCCCCCCCGCACCTCCCGCCGCCCGCTATGCTCTCTCTCCGATCAGGTTCCCATTATCGGCGAGGCCACACGGTGGAGAGGGCAGGAGGGGTTTGAAATGCCTGTCAGAAGCCGCTCGTCTGTGTCCGGCCTCCATGCCTCATGTCAGGCGTGCAGGCAACGGGACAGCAGACGCACACATAGACGGACACACACTTACACACAGACAAACACAAACTCTGCGAGTCTAGTAATACTTTATAGTAATATACTTTAATTGACTGTATTCATCCCCCAATCTGATTCCGATACCGTGGCTCCACACCTCGGTCACCGCTGCACGGTACTCTGGCTCCTCACGATAGTTTTCACACCAAAATGGATCCTTCTTGTGACTTGTTAAAATTTCCCTTCAAGCGAATTACCTGGAGGTGACATGAGTCTCAGAGCAGCTGCAGGTAATTATTCCCACTGTCAGTCTCAGCATGTAGCTCAGGACCAGATGGGTGGAGGTTTAACAGCGTTTGAGGCAAGTTGTCACTCACAGGAAGCTGAGCTGAACAAACTGAAACAGTATTTTCCTGCGATTGAAAACTTAACTGCTCATTGTTTTCTCCAATGTGCTAAACCACTCCCTTGTAATTCAAAAGGTTCAAATGAACCATAAAACCCTTCATACTCAAAGACCGTGTGACTGACAGAGTGGCTGACTACCTGCAGTGACTGGGGACTAGTTACAGTGTGTGTGTGTGTGTGTGTGTGTGTGTGTGTGTGTGTGTGTGTGTGTGTGTGTGTGTGTGTGTGTGTCGGGGGGCCCAAGTGTTGGACTAGCTCCACATGTCCAGGCATGTCTCCGTCACTCTGTGTCCCACACTCGGCCTCTGTAATTAGGATCTGAGTGGGTAATGGTCCTGCTGCTCCACCATCCAACACTCCAACCTTCACTCTGACATTAGAAGGATAAAGTGGCCTCCAGATCCCGATGGAGTCCAGTTGCACAATAACGCCTGAGATATACTTGCTTACTTTAGCCACACGTTAAGCAGATGACCAGATGCATCGTGAGCATACTTACTGTGTACTACGCATGCAACAAACGGAACCAGGGTACACACCAAAGTATTGTTGTATACATGTTCTTAAAGCAAGTGGAGATCAACAAGGAGTCGTCTTCAGGACTCGTGTTTCGTTTTGGTGACATGAGTGGAAGGTAGTTGAGGGGGAAGCTCTGAACCGCTTGAGAAAGCTGCAGCGGGATGTAATGATGGTCCCTTTTAAATGAGGTTGTATTTATAGAAAACTGATTGTTTTCTTGAAGCATCTAATTGTTCTGCTGCATCTGTTCAGTAGAACAGCTGAATCCCCAGCGGCATTATCGTTGCCCGTATCCATATTCATCATCCTGACTTGGTTCTAGAGTTCACCCGCAGCTTTAAACACTCCAATGAGGTGTGGTCACTGTCGTAGGTATTTGATCATTTATTTATGTTCATCTATTTGAACATATGCACAAAAGGTGATAATTCATGTCCTCCTCCATGTCCTATCTCCTGTTCCTCCCTGTTGTCATTACTAATCCTGTGTTTTGGGAGTAGCTGCTCATGCACCGCACCTTAAATGAGTCACCCCTTTTTACAACTTCATGTCTTCACATCTCTGGAGTGTTCGGTGGTAAGGGACCTCATGCAGGGTTTTTCAGGGTGTTGATCAGAACAGGTCATTCCACGGTTCTCCCTTCTCCTCGTGGCAGCGGCTTATCAGAACCGCCAGCCGACACCACTCCTTCGGCTCGGAACCGGGCCGGCCCGGGGAGGATAACGTGGCCCACTCCCATTTTTCAACACGGCATTGTTGTGCGTGGCTGCGTGCGCCACCAGATTGAGATCTTTCGGGAGAAAGTGTAATTTCCTTAAGGCGACTGCCGCCCGCTGCCACCTTCTTAAGAAAGCTGGGAGCGAATATTTCCAGCCCGTCTGTCAGTCAGTGCAACACAAAATGACCATGTATTAACAATACTGCTGCTCCCCATGAGATCCTGGCCCCGATAAACACACATGCACACACCCAAGAACACATGGAGTCACACAGCTTTGGCCTTTTGACCTTCAGCTCCCATAAATGTTTCTTCAGTCTTGATTGTTGTACCCGTGTTCTGTTGCTAGTTTTTCTTTTATCTTTTCTGGCGTCTTCTAGTTGGAAGTGTAGGAGGGAAAGGTCGGAGGGAAATGGTGAAACAAAAAACTAGAATGCAGTAAATTCTCAGGTTCTCAGCTGGAGTGTAGCCGATGGTGACTCACTCTGTTTTGTATCTTGGACAAATTTGGTCCCATTGTGAGACGGCCGCATCCCAAGTGGCTACTGGATTTGTCGAGGTCATTTACTGTGAGGATTTGGGGCAGGATAACATGATCATCATGTCTTTGGCCTGTCAAAACATCCATTTACCTTTACCAACCTCTGTAGGCAGGCGGAATTTAGCATAAAACTGGTAGATAATGCTTTTTCTGTGCGCATTACCGCAACAAACCCACTGGTGTCAGCCGGCAGAAATGTGACTTATTATATTAGTCATTTCCCTTTCCCCTTCATTTGAACAATAGCACTAAATTTGACTTTTCAAGGACCGTCACTTCACATCAAATTCATTGTTCTCTTAGTTCTCTTTTATTTCACGGAGCCATGTGCATACTGGGAGCATGCCTGCTGTCTGTATCACAACCTAATGGAGGATTCAGAGTCACAATAGGTTGGTATAGACCTTTCTGTCGGGTCTCCTCCCCTGAAGAGACATATTAACAGGCTTCTGTGGCTAATGGATGTAATGGGATCTAATTTAAAGGAGGAGGGTATCAAATCCACATGCACACAAAGACATTAAAGGAAGTCCTTGGGGAGGCAGCAGAGTTTTGATCCCTGTCGTCCCTCACGGGACGCCAAGCTGTTCATTATGTCGGATAAAAACCAGGACAAAATACAGTATTCAGTGCTTCTAATGTCCCTGTAATTTATTGAACTATACACAATATGTGGAGCCTAGATCGTCATCAAGTATCATGTCTCAGACAGGAAGTGTAGAGGGTGTGTGTCTGTGTTGTACTTTGTTTTTGATGTGTGGTTGTGTAGATTATGAGCCTCAAAGAGAAGAGAGCTTAGGAGAAATCACTTAAGAAAATTAAAGCTGCCATTTTGATCTTGTTTTTGTCCCGAGTACAGCACACGTAGTAATTCACACGTAACAAACGCGCCTGCAGCACAGACAGCTTAACAATTAGCTCACGCTGCTCAATTACTGTCAGCTGCTTGTGATCATAGAGACTTCAGCTTGTTTCATCTAATTCACAGTTTCAAATATTGTGAAGGTTTAGTTCATCCATAAAACATTACCCCCACTTAAACGTAGACTATCAGTAAAGTCATTGGATAAAGGCTTCTGCACAATAGAGGATTTACAACTCTTGATCGATTTTAAAAACGTGGGAGCCCACAGACATAATGACCAATTTTTTAATATTTTATTTCTCAGAACGCACACACCAGATGATTTGGCCGGAACCCAAGACCACACCTTCCGTTTGTAGGAAACGGTTTTAGAGTGGGCGATTCCAGGGACTTCTTCAGTTTGTTTTTATGGCGGTTGGCAAATAACCTTTGATTGCATTACCAGCCCCCTTCTGACCTGGAGTGCAGCAGCTTTAATGTTGCATTTTTATGCCACAATAAATGGACGTTAGCAAACAAAGAATTCCATACAAGCGAATGAATTGCAAATCTTTTCAAACTTGATTTAAGGAAAAAGCGACAGTCCTAATATCAACTGTAAATGGTTAAGATAATACCGGTTTATCTCAATTTAAAAAATCCACACAGCAGCCTCTTGTAATTGACTACTTTGCTCTGCAGCGTCCTCACCACCGACGGCAGGTGATGTCTGCGTGTGCCTGTAGCACATAACTCTCCCAGACTCACATTGTAATAATAGAGTGATGAACCCTCTTGCATGCGAGTGCCTGTGTTTTGCGGTGCACAGCACGGTATTCAGTGCAGTGATTTGTGGTTGTGCCGTTATGACTTTATGGTTTAATTGCTCCCCTGCCCGGCTGCTGCTGTCGACAGAGACAAGCCCAGCCCTTCCCTCTGCACGTCGCGGTAGGATATTTTCACAGGAGGTGGGCACCTGCCTCAGTTTCCTCACTGATTGTTTCCAGGACCGGGGGCCTCTATAGTCCTGACATTTTTTGCGCTGAGGTAACGTTTCCTTGCATTATGGTCGCAGAATAGCTCCCCTTGTCCATTGTGCTGCATGCTAAAACTCCTTATGGATTCGCGCACAGCGATGGGGGGGGGGAAAGTGGCAGAAGGGAAGGGGGAGATTCCGGGGAATTCCAGAGGCATTCCTATCAGATTGCCTTCCCCTCTCATTTCTTTTCTTCTTTCAGTACAATCAGTGCAGAGCTGTGGTGTCAAGGCCGTGTCACAGCTCAGGTCTGAGGTGTGATGTCAACAAGAAGCTCCGCACTTTGTCAGCTGAGGAATAATCAGTGGAAACAGAAAATGTGAAGATGTCTAAAGTTGGTCTCCCAGTTTCATGTTGAATCAAAGAACTTCCCTCATCCTACAGGAGGACTTTTCATTTATTTATTTAGAATTTAACTGCTGAATAAAGGACATTTCCTAATTGGCTCCTTAGAAGAACAAGAATATTTGTTTTTAGTATTTCCAGAAAAGCTTTCCGCCGTGACAGAGTGATTAGAGCAAAGTGCCGCTTCTTCCCTGGAGATCCTAAGCAAAAAGAGAAAGAGGACCGAAGAAAAGATAAACAAACAAAGCGAATAGACTCCTTATCTGTGCTGACAGTAAACAGAGAACAGAGAGCGGGAGTAAGTGAGAAGCGGCGATGGAAGGTCAGCGTCGCTGCTGCTGCTCGGGTCAATGTGTTTAACCCGGTGATGCTTGGTTTGACACGAAAGCCTCAAAGTCAAATTGACCTGCGTGTCACTGATCTCTGATCGTTCAACCATCGACACATTCATCAGTCCCAGGCCGGGGGGGGGGGGGGAACGTCTTTGCACAAGTGACTGTGTATCAACTGAAAGTGTCAGTTAGTAGTATGTTTAAGTACCATAAGTTAAAATACCTATTATGTAGAATCGACCATGGCTGAGAGGGTTTAACCAGCGAGCCCGTCCACTTTGATGCTATTTGAATACTGTGATATTGTATTTTAATCTTATACTAACTAGTAAAGGATTTTACAGCTTGCTCTGGCGTTTCTATGCTTCCACCCCACAGTAACTCTCCTGCAGCCATAATTATATTTGACAAGATTATTCCAGATAACTTCTCGAAAGCAATGCAACTCCCAGACTTTCACCTGATTGTTCTCATGTCCTTTATTAAAAATAGAGAAAAGCTATATAAAGACAAAAAAGGCAGGAAAAGTGTTTCTCTTTTTATGTGACAAGAAGCGGATCAGCTCCAAGTTCAGGAGGAAGGTTGCACAGAGGGTAACGTCAAGTGTTTTGAGGAGAAGTGGCCCCTGTTTGGATCGGCTCCAAACTTCCTTGGTTTTGAGTTTTCCTACGGTACCTGTGATGTTTATCACCGCGTCTTAGATAATCTTGGCATCGACTTCTTGTGAGAAAACCTCTCTGATTAATTGTAATGGTTTCTTGTTAGGAGAAGCACGATAAGCTGTGACTCACAGCGATAACTTTGTGTCAACATCTGTTGTGTTTTTTTATTTTAAAGGTTGGAAGTTTTGTACAGTATCTGTGTTCTGACTTCTGCATCTGCCTCGTGTGTGTTTGTACACTGGTGTGTGTTCGGCTGCTCCACAGCCACAGGAACATTTTCCCACTGCTCCATGGAGCCGCCATTCTGTTGTCACGGACTCGCAGCCATGCTGGTCATTGTATTTGTGTCCTGTGTATCACTTCCTGTGTCAGATTGTGGATTGTTAGGGAACAATGGTGTGTTTCTCCTTGAAAGGACACCTCAATCATTTACCACCAGCCTGTAAATGCAGACGTATACAGCGCTGCTGCTCCGAGACAATATGTATTTTCTCCCTTGTGCTGTCACTCGAATGAGCCGACAATCGACGTAATGAATCATAATTTAGATTTGAGCATGCCCTGACTTTTTTTTAATAACATCTATATACAATACAGGGAACTACAACTTGCATTCATAGTGTTCGCCATCAGGTAACAGGGCGCCGAGTTTCCAAACCCCGCCCACTTCTGTGGATAAAAGACAGAAAAAAAGGAAAAAGGAGGGAGATTCGTTTAAAGATAATTAGGGCAGTTTATGTTCCTTGAGATGTTGCGTACAGACCTGATTTATTTCCTCAAAGTGGGGCATCACCTATACTGTACTTAACCAGAAATATTCGTGTGAGCCAAGGCAAACATGCCCACCTCCACAAATATGCAGTCAAGCACACACTTGTTGCTCCTGGTTGTGGTGATGGTGGTGAGAGTGAAGCCTCTCCCGCATCCCAGCTCGCCTCCCACCGAGGATGTTGTGCAAAGTAAAAAAAAAGAAAGAAGAGAAATCAAAGCAAAATTATCGACCTTAAGAAAAACTAACGTGTTTGGACTGACTGACATTCTTCAGGTCAGGAAGTCGGTCTTTATTAGGCACCGACATGTTGGTGCGTCTGCTGCATGACATCAGTCTGTTCAGAAAGGGAGAGTGAAGGAACTCAGTTCATTTACTTAAATACAGCATTAAAGTATTGTATTAGGCTTTATTCATTTACTTTAGTTATTCATGTTTACATTAAACATGGTCTGAGCTCACAATATTGATATTCTCATGGGAAACTTTGACTTTGGCTTAGAGACAATTATTATAAAGAGATTTCCTCAGCTTCTCAAACAGCTGATCATGATTTCTACTGTTGGGGATGTTCATGAAGCGGAACCATTGTTACCATGTGTGTTTTAACTTGGGAGTACAGAGAGGGTTGATGCTGAATAATGAGGATCATTTATTTTTACAAATCAATAACAAAATCTATGGTGATTATCTGAATCCAAATTTGCCACGTGTGTGGGACACGATGTGTACGGACACAATACAAGTCCTTGGTCTTAGTGGACGTATTTGTATTGCACCAAATCACAATATACATCATCTCCAGGCACTTTGCATTGTCAGGTCGAGACCTTCGACTGAGGAGGTAGGATTTTGTTCAAGAGGTAAAGGTCAAGACTTAACACGTTCTCTCAAACCCCCCCCCCCCTGTTGACCTTTCCACCCGTCATGACACCCACACCTGCTTTGAAAAGGGAACCAGAGATGTGTAGAAGTGATTCTCCGTCGGTTCGTCTTGTCTTTAGTGTCCTGTGTAGATTTAGACATTACTCATTAGAAACTTGGACAGATTCTCAAGATGTGAACGTTGGATGCACGTCCCTGTGCTCAGTGATCGGCCTCCTCAGGTGAGCAGGAGGCAGGAAGGAGCCTCGTCCGCCGCATTTTTTAAAAGCTTTTTCCCCTCAGACTTCACAGAAAAGCCCCTTGAGCTTGTGCAGGTATTAATTTGCAGTGATTACCTGGAGCTTCACAGGACCTGCAGCACCTCCAGCCAGGCAGCCAGCAATCTCAGACAGGGCCTAATTGACACTGTCTGTGTGTGTGTGTGTGTGTGTGTGTGTGTGTGTGTGTGTGTGTGTGTGTGTGTGTGTGTGGGTGGGTGGGGGGGTTCTGCTGTTTTGTTCCTTCCTTTTATGGCCGAGTGCTCCCCGCCCTGCAGAGCTTAATAAGATGTTTACATGGAGCTGGGTGTGGGAACCGGGGCCCATATGCTGCCGTGTTAGATGACAGGGAGCTGCTTTGTGTTTTTGGCCTTGTTAAGAAGTTTTAGCTCTGAAATCAGAGCCTCCACCGACCTGCAGCGAGGTGAGAGACGCTCTGCGGCAGGTCGGCTATCAGTCAGGGTAAAAGACAATGGAAGAAAAGGTCTTTATTTAAATCCACCTATGTGAAGAGTTTCAGGCTTTCGTCATGTAGACTTACCCAGTAAGTTTCCTCCGTGTGACAAACTCTCTTCTCTGTATGTTGGGGGTTTAATACATTTTCAGAGTTGCAGATCCCTTTCTAATGGTTTCATAAGGCTTGGTATTATATTTTTGTATTAAATTGTGTTTAAACTGAATTGAGTTTAGGTGATTTGTACATAGCTTGAACATGAAATGGATTAGGGAGTTCTACTGCTGGTTCTTCTACGAGTTCTAGTCAGAGTTCTTTTGGTTCTGATGTCTGAGATCCTCATCGCATGAAGGACGAGTGAAGGGAACTATCTATCTATCTATCTATCTATCATCTATCTATCTATCTATATCTATCTATCTATCTATCTATCTATCTATCTATCTATCTATCTATCTATCTATCTATCTATCTATCCATCTATCTATCTATCTATCTATCTATCTATCTATCTATCTATCTATCTATCTATCTATCTATCTATCTATCCATCTATCTATCTATCCATCTATCTATCTATCCATCTATCTACTCGTATCTATGGTGTCATTACTCAGAGCACATGACCTGACGGATGAATTCAGAGCTTAGCTCCCATGTCGAGCCTCCTGTTCAGTCCGGTACAGCTTCAGCAATAACTTTACCTTTCAACATCAAACCCCATCTAATGCTAAGTTCAGAAAACTTAACATGTAAAGTTGTCTAATCACTGTACAGACTGCACAGACTGCACAGACAGACGGACAGACGACAGACAGACAGACAGACAGACAGACAGACAGACAGACGGGTGTAAAGGTTTCCGTGTCTGTCCTCCTGCTTGCTGCATGTGATAAAGCCAGTAAACCATCATGGCTCCAGTGTTATCAGACGCACGCCTCCGGATTAGAGCGCCTGCACCTGCTGCCGCTGCCGCTCACACACTGGCCTCGGCTCAGAGGACCTGGATCTTCCCGCCAGCGAACACCTGCTCACCTGCCACCTGCCCTGCGTTGGCGTCTGTGCTGTCTGTGTGTAGGCGTGTGTGTGGGAGTGGTGGCGTCCGATTTGTGTGCGTGTCTTTGTGTGAAGGTATGTTGAGGCTGCATAAACATGCGTGTGTGTGCGATTGCTCTTGAGGTCGATTTGAGGTAAAATATTTGTTTTTCAGGACAAACACTTGCACGTAGATTTGGGAGTTTCAGACTCTAATAAAAAAAAAGTGTAATATCATAAATTGTGCTGTTCGATTCAGTGGATGAATCTGAAACCAGCGCTACCGGCATGGAACCTCACACTGTGTCTAAAGATGGAACTTTCCCACTCCCCAAAAGAAGTGAAGCCAAAGAATGTAGACCGCCCCCTGGTGGCTGGCTGCAGCGTAGGTCATAAGCCGTGCCTCCTCCAAGTTAGTAGATGGGACATGGACCACACTAAAAAAGTCCAAATCAAATCATGTTTCTTAAGATGGTTTCTGTCATTTTAGGAAGTTGTTATCACACTGATGTGTTCAGGTGTTAAGTTTTCCAGTAAGTTGCTGTAAACAGTAATTTGATGGTATAAAAACAGGGTGAGACATCATGATTGACAGCTCACTTTATAAACATCTATACAAATTACGATTGACTTGAGTTTATCACATCATATTTACAAATCCCCCAAGAAACTCCCATTTAAATCCACTTTAACCTGCAATCTGATTAATTGCTTGAACGAACTGTTGCACAATTAACCCAAAAGTGACGGTTCTTTGCGTTTATGGCAGAATAAGTATTTTTCTCCACTGACTGCGTGAGAACGAAACCGGGACATTATGTGTGAAGGGGGGGGGGGGGATTGGTGAATACTTCTTCATTTACAGAGCCTGTTCCAACAGTTCTCTCATAAGTCGGAGATAAGCATGCTTGTGGTCGGTATGTGCGGAGGTGGAGAGTGGGCTCCAGAATGTCAGTGAGCTGTCAGGTGGTGATTTCATCTGAAGGTGGGGGTGCTCAGAGGTGAGAGGACAAACACCATTTCTTCACCTCATCCTCAGGTCAGATCGCAGCGTGAAAACTGTCCTGCTCAAAGGTACTTCGTCCGGCAGCTTCATCCTTGTCCTCTCAGGACATTCTTGCTGCTTTTGACATCGTTTGTAAAAACCCAAGTTGGCATGAAATATTCCTTCTGTCTCCTGACAACAGAGAATACGGGAAGTATTATTTATGCATTTCTGCGTCACATTCTGCCTCATGTTTCTCTACCCAGGCTCCACTCTGAGCCTGAATGTGAATCGGACTCAGACAATCTCCTGCTGAGTTCTTCACATGTCAAAGGTAAATTCAGGAAAATGTCCAGACTCAATTTCTTATGGATTATCTTGAGTTCATGTCTGAAAGCAGCTTATTACGTTTGGTGGGTTTAAAATGTGCAGTAGTTCCCAAACCTCATGAATTGATTGCACTCCTTCTTGAAGGGTTTATTTTTGTGGCGCTCCCAGTTTCTTGATGTGGGCCCAGACTTTAGAAAACCTCTTGGTGTGACCTAACATCTTGTCTTTTTCTTCTCATAAACAAAACCTTGTTTTTATTTCCCTCCAACGCTGACAACATTCATGTTTACTGGAGCTTTGCATCCAGGTGCTGATCCACATCTGAGCATGATGTGCTCGACTCCCGCCGGCTGATAACTGACTTGGCACAAACCGAGTCTCACCTGTCTGCTTCTCCAAACAACTCCGAGCTGCTCTGACCCAGACACTCACCCCACCCTGTGATGAGTCGCTGCTTTGGGAATTGAACATCACAAGTTTGAATCCCTGCTGGGAACTTGAGCATGAATGAGCAACTCTCTCCACTCCTTGAAGAGCATCATCGACTCTCACATGCCCCTGAGCAAGGCAGTGAGTGTGCGCGTGATCTTTCAGAAACCACCCCCGCCTGAGCTCCTCGTGTAAACAAGAAGGCAAGTTGCTGGGATATGCAAGGATTGAAAAAGTAAGACAATCGTCCATTCTGAGACAAGGATCCTGCGGCGTGCTGTATTGTCGTGGACGGACCACACAGGCAAGCCGCGACAAGACTGTCTAAAGTTTACTCTTTTGTCAGATAAGAGCTCGACTCAGTTCTGTTTGCATTCCTCAGGATGGGACTTGTAAACGTTTCTATGGCAGCTCTCTCAGCCCTCGGCCTGTTTGTGTGCCGTTGCACTTAACGGTGTGTGCAGAAGCTGTGGGTGAAGGTGAAAGCGATTGTGTTTGTGGGCATATTCCTTTCTGGAAACACATTAGTCTTTGATTTCCAGCATGAGCCTTGAGAAACAGTAGCTCGTGAGTCACATAGAAAGAGGAGGAAAAGGTAGAGGTCAGAAAAACGAGTGGGGCGACCGAGAAGCAGAAATGTGAAGATCGAACATCCAGATACAGTTTGTACTGTTTGTTTTCGAGGCTCGTTCAGTCTCGATAGAAATTCACTGGTGGTTAACGAGAGGAAATGATTTTAAACATAACAAGGTATTTCTCAAGTTTAATTATGTCCTGTGACAATTAGTATTGAATTATTTACATTTTATATATATATATATAATAATATATAATATATATATATTAATATATATATCATATCATTGTTAGCCTGGATTCCCCTTTTTCCCAGATCCATGACGAAATGTAACAGACTCTTTCTTGGCCCATGTGCAAGTTCCATGGAAATCCATTGTGTACTTTTTGCACAATCCTGCTGACAAGAGGCAGAACATAACCTCCCTGGCGGAGGTCACAACCGTTTGTATATAATAATCAGAACGTTTTTTGATGTACAAATAAAAGTGATAAACACTAATGAAAACATAACTAGGCACATAACTTCAGGTGCCAGTGGAAAAGTGCAGCATCAGGAATTATCCAGGTAAACTCTGTCAAATTAATAATATTCAGTTTTTGAAACAAACCTTTTCGCTCGTTGTCTAATTTAAATACTTACATCTGTGAATAAAAAGACTTGGTTGTTGGCTGTAATTGTGCAGTTTAAAGTTTTTTGCGATAGTTATTGTGTTGGCTGCTTTCTAAGATTTACTTCGATGTTCCTAATTCATGGAAACCTTCCTGTGCAACATGCTACTGTGCAGACGCCAACAGTTGTTTTGTTTAAGGTTCGGAAAGATATCGTCATTGGTCAAATATTTAAAAAGCAAACACGTCCAACTCATGATCTCATGAACTCATAAACGAGTCTTTACCGAAACTTCAGGCAACCTACAGGAACCATGACGTTGCTACAGATGTCATGAAGAAAATACATTTTAAAAACATTTTCTGATTATGTGAAAGCAAAATGTCGAAGAGCCATTGAACATTTTTGTCTGTTGCAAATTAGTTATATAAAAAAATGCAGTTGTAGACATTCCTGCCAAGTGATGTCATGGGATTAACAAAAGCGATAAAAAGTGGAAAGTGACTGATTCCTCTGGTGCAGGTAGACACACGCTGGCTGTGCTCGCCTGCAGGCCTGACTCAGGACCTCGAACAGTGACAGAGAGACAAAGTCTGAATATCTCACTTCATAAAACACAGTCATCAGGGGAAGAATTACTTTAATCACCAGGTGTGATTAATGTGCAGGAATCTACATCAGTGGGATCCGAGCGGAGACAGAGCCGAGCTTGTAAAGTGCTGCTGAACATACATGCAATAAAAGACATGGGAGAGAACACAGCAGCACATAGAGTGGAATCAGACCGTGGACGTTGAACTCCACTGTACGAACAAACAGTTTCAAAGAAGGACAAATGGTGTGTTTACAATCTGGATGCTTTCCTAATAATGAATTAACCTTATTAATAATTTAAAAAACAGGATTTAATTTCCTCGGAGGGAACCCTGCAGCTCGGCAGCTGTGGTATAATATGAGGTGGTGCAGCGCTCGTAAACAGCAGCATTATATCTGCGCTGCAGGACCTTTCAGATCAGCGTGTGTAGACTTCTTGTTTAGTCTCTGTTCTGCATTAGAGGCCCCAGCAATGTGAGATGGGACTTTTATCTCCTGCTCAATTTCATAATCCTTCAAACATTCGTCTCTTGAATGTGAAAACACATTTTTGTTTTAGTTGTAATCTTCCGTTTCCCAAACCAAGAGTCAACACGCACAGGTCTGGACACACTGCACTGGCTGGCTGGGGTAATCCCTTTCTAAAGAACAAGAACCAAGTGTAATATTCAGATATCTTAGAATGAAGCTGGTACCTTGTAGCATCAACTGGTGTAATCCATAGAGACAAATGGTTTTGGTTTTATATATATATTATATAGCACTTTTCTAGTTGATGACCACTCATAGCTCTTTACAGTACAGTTTTACATTCACACACACATTCATACAGTGCATCTATTAGCAGCACTTTGTTGTTGAGGGGCAATTCAGTTGAGGGGCAATTCAGGGTTCAGCATCTTGCCCAAGGACACTTCGGCATGCAGATGGGGAAGTCTGGGGATCGAACTGCCGACCTTCAGGTTGGAGGACGACCGCTCTACCCCTCAGCCACAGCCGCCCGTGACCAATGAATATGACTGTATATGAAGATGAATGGAAGGAAGGCCATCTCCCTGGTGATGCCATTAGGAGTCAGAGTGTGTTAGTGATCAAGGTCTGGAGCCTCGGGATCCTGCTGACGCACCAACCTGACCAATCGGGTCAGTCTCAGCTGTCAATCATGATGTTCACCCTGTTTTTATATCATCAAATAACTAATGTTTAAGTTTGGTTCATGTGCCACCTGCTAACATGTAGAAGGCTGGATTTATGACCTATACTGCAGCCATTCAAGAAAACCCAAAATTCAAGATACCTGTTATCCCATAACTTCTCAACAATCTCAAACCTTTGTCTGGTACTTTGGTTTTTGACCGAATGCTCACTGCTCAGGTTGCAGCTGTAGGGGTGATGGTTTCTGTTTGCTGGTTGGTTGGTCAGATCGGAGTCAGTCGTCATTTCCTTGCTCTTTTTCATGGAAACGCTCCAAGATAAAGTCAAAAAAGTCCATTCTCATGAAAATGTTCAACTGAGTATTGAACAAACACTCCTAAGTGACAGTTCCTGTGTGTGGCAGAGAGCAGCCAGCTTTCTGTCGTCTCCAACTTTCTCTTCATGTAAAAGCAATGGCTGTCAACACGGAGCAGATGTTTCAATTGGCAGACGCTGTCTTTAAGGGAAAGAATAAGGAACAAACCAAAACAAAGGAGCGAGTGTGTTGTAGTTTATGATCTCATCTTCTGTGTAATCGGAGATATTGGTTTGCAAGGTCAGTATTTACTTTTGAAAAGTGAATGCATGTCCTCATGTAAAGTAAAAGTACCTTGAAATAATTCAGTACTTGCACCTTTAGAGGAGCCATTACACACGTTGAGCTAAGTGCACTGCTGCTCTGTGAAGTGCCCGTCGATCCTGCAGTAATTCTACGCAGATAATTAACCTCATTACTTCCAGAGTTTATCTGCGCTTCACATACCTCCTTATCACTGCTGATAAGAGCCGTCGTAAAGAGATGAACATAAGACGTTTGTGTCTGTGTGCAGGCGTGTGAATGAATCATATGTACACAAGTATTTGCACATGACAAGATGTGTGTCTGCGTGTGCCTGCACCTGCTTCGCTGGGAGGAAACATCTGCTGCCGGGTGTCAGGGGCCACCTGTCGGACTCCGTCCTGCAGCCGCTGACGGACCAGCCCTGCAGAACTGATCCACTGTCTGCTGGAGCTGCTGCAGGAGGATCTGAATGAAGAGACACAGCTGTCTTATTAGACCCCCCCCACCCACCCCCCCCCCATCACAGCCCGTCATCTGAGACATCGTGGATTCGCCACGTTTGCCCAAATGAAAGCTGGTGTGTCGAATATGAAAGCAACAGGAAATCTTCTCTGCGTGTTGGAAGCGACGGAATGACAGAAGGCTTGTTGTTCTTGAATGAAACTTTCAAACCGGAGAAACATCTGTGACGTCCAAGCTGAGACAAATATGGCGGGAAAAGAACACTACTCACTTGATAAGAATAAGATTGATACAAGAAGCTTTATTTTAGTTCAGGGTGAATCCCACCTCTCGCTCAGTGTCAGCTGGTGAGACACCATGACCCCCCATGACCCTCGATGGATCATATATAAAGGACGGATGGATGTTGCTGTGGTAACATTGGGTCGATGGTCTTGGTTCCACCGCTTTAGTCAGACTCAGATTATCTCAACATCTGTCAAACGCATTGGCACCAGATTCTGTTAATCATGTTCCCCAGAGGATGCATCTATCTTACTTTGATGATCCCCTGACTTTGTCGCGTTGAGGCTCTGGTTTGTGGTTTTAAGTGAAATGTTTCAACAACTCCTAAAATTAACCACGAATTCTACTTCAGATGTTCATGCTCTCCTCGGGATAACGTAGAAGATCCCTTCGCTTTTCATCTGGCTTTGAAATAAGCGCTAATTGGTCAATGTGCGCATGTTAGCATGCTAGCTCTGCCGTAGCGATGTTCACCGACTTGCCATCTTGTAAAACGCTGATTTATTCGCCTCCGTCTGAAGCTTCCATCGACACTCACTTGCTATTTATAGCCGTGCTCACGGCTATAGCTGAAAGGGATGGTAAGAGTACAGTTTGGCACAGACTCACCTGCCGTTTTATGATCTCAGTTTCCAATTATGTAAAACTGACAACTGCACAAGCTGTTACGGTGTCAGCTACGACAGGTGTGTTGTGGCTCGTTTCTTATTTTGACAAACGACTCGACAGTGCAGTTCCTTGTTGATTTTTAAGTTTGTATTACATAATATGTAGAAATATTAACACGGAATAGTGTTTTAAAACATTTAAGGTTGGAGCATAAAAATATATAACTTTGAGGTCGTTTTTTGGTTTATACATGAAACACATGTTATAGAATCTCACGGCTGCATCGTGAGCTGCTTGTTCCCATAAACGATCTCTGATAGGAAAAACACTTTGAGATCATTTATGCAATCAACAATTGATTCAATGTTAGATGTTCGGGGTCGAGGTCCTGCTGACAAACTTACGAACTGAGAGTGGGACTTGCATGGAGCTTCACCTCTGCTCTCCAACAACTTCATGGTTTTTAGCTGTTTAAATCTCTGTAATATTTTTGTTTAAATGTTAATATAAGATGAGATTTAGATGTAGATTCATTGATTGAATCACATTCTGAATTCATTATACCATGAAGATTAAACCTCAGGATTACAGTGATGGGGGGGGGTCTGATCCCATCACTGTGGCTGCATGTGGTCCAGTAGAGGGCGCTGACAGCCATGTTTCCTGTGCCTGCAGGTCAGTGAGGAGCAGTGCACAGACCAACACTAAACACATGTAGCCTGTTACACTCTGCATCTTCTCTCTGTTTATTCATTGGTCTCATATTCAACCTGGACATTTTCTATTATTTATATCAATATCAATCATTTCATTTTTACCTAAAACCAACAAAACGTGTATAAATGTATTATTGAGACACGTTTCCAGTGAAACATCATTAACTACATGAGGCAAAGTATAAATATTAGTACAAAGCTCCTGTTTGATAAACTTTAAATAATAATCCCACCAGCTAAGTTCCTCTGGCCCGCCCCCCTTCCTTTGATTGGCTCCGGGCTGTGAAACGCTCCACCCGGCAGGCCCCTGATTGGCCACAGGGAGCCGTCCGTTCAGCGGGCAGCACCCAGCTCCGGCTGTGGGCAGCAGTAGACGCACCGCGGCTCCAATTCTCTTTTAGTGCGTCGAGCGGCCAAGTGGAGCTGACGCGTCTGGTCGTTGGAGCGTCCGCGGACCTCGAACAGTAGCAGCGGTGCGCTTTTCCTCCTCCAGAGCCGCAGGCTATCCCGGGGAGCAGGGCCGCGCTGTGCACGCCTCGGACACCGGGGCGCGGAGGATACTGCTTCTCCCTCCTCTTCTTCATCTTCCTCTTCTTCTTCATGAGCATTTTGACTGATTGAGACAGACATTTTCTGCATTTCCCTCATGGTCCCCAACACCGAGCAGTCCGGAGACATGTGGAATAATCTGGGAAAGTGCAGCGCGTCTCTCTAGTGTGTACTCTCACTGACGCTGTGGGCTGAGGTGAGAGTTTATTGAGTGGGTTTGATGCTGCTCTCACTGGAAGTTGTGTGCGTGTGTGTGTTGTTTTTTTTTGACTGAGGGTTAAATTCCGCTTTATTGAATCGTATGCTCTGTGGTTAGAATCAATGTGATCTCGGATTTACCACATTTACGCGCGTCCTTTGGGAAATAAAACCAATTTACAGTCCAATAAAAAAGCTCTTCTGTGAAGTGAGCAGGACGTTTGAGTGAAGACCATAATCAATTGGAGTTTTTGTGATTATGGAAATAACGGGTATGATTTGGTGCAAATTCTGTTGTTTCATCACCAAAGACTCTCGTCCAAAGTTCGGCCGTAAATGACTGTTTTTGCGATGATTACGCAAAAAGAACTGTGTGAAATAGTTTCACGTTGCTTCACCTGCTGAGGAAACAAGTCACAGCATGTAAAGATGATAATTATTTGAATCAGATTTTTAACTCTAAAGCTCGTTTTATATGTGAGGTGTTTTCCTGCAGCTTGATTTGCAGACTGAGCTGAATTAGAGTAACTGTGGTGTTATCCAGCTCTGGAAGCTCCGCTGTGCCAACATGTACCACAGCGGTGGAGCTGCAGAGACTCTTCACTGTCTCTGCCCTTAAACCTGCTCGGGTTCCGCTGGTTTCAGGACTAAATGCCTCATTTTACAGCAGTTTTCATGCATGAAGATCTGTTTTTTTCCTGATGACCGTATGTCAACTCGACCCTTGGAGCGTGTACATGTCTCAGTGTGAGTCCTCTCAGCCCGTCCTCACTCTCATGTCCTCCCCAGGTGTCTCAGTCCACCGGTTACTTCGAGCTGCAGTTGATCTCGGTGGATAACCCCAGAGGTCAGCTCCTGAACGGCGACTGCTGCGACGCGGGAAGAAGAGCGCGGCCGAGGGCCACTGCGGCGAGGACGAGTGCGACACCTACGTCCGAGTGTGTTTAAAGGAATATCAGAGTGAGGTCATGGACCAACGGGCCGTGCACCTACGGCTCGGAAACTACTAAGGTTATCGGTGGGAATACTTTTCAGTTCAAGGGCGGCCAGAAGGGCGCACAGAGCCGGAGCAACGACAGCGGGGAAGGTCGCCATTCCCTTCCAGTTCGCGTGGCCGGTAAGTGGATCGTTGTGTCCCTTTGCAATGTGAGAAATTATCTGGTTTATTGATTTTAAAAAGTTGGATTTTTACGCAATTTATGCGTAAAAGTATCCAAACATTCACCTGGATGCAGCAGAACTCAGGATCCCGTGCCATTTATGCAAATGTGAGGATGCTGGGAGTTTATCATTCCATCACATGATATGACATGATGTCATGTTACTTGCTCTTACATCTGCCGTACAAAACTGTGATTTGGCACAACTTGGCGCATGGATCTTTCTGTCTCCAACAAGCCTGTCGTTGTCCTTTTCTCGGAGTCTCTCTGAGGCTCTCACTGTTTTCCTCCGCGTTTCGTCCACTCACCCAACCGTTTGACGTCTCTACATCCTCGAACATTCTCCCGCATTTCCTCTCCTCGCCATAGCCCCGAAGGCGCGATGACGCATTGGCCTTTTCGCACGTCGGTGGAGCGGTTGTGGCTGGGTGTGATGAGTTACTGATAGAGCTGCAGTTTGCAGACTGTGCAGAGAGAGAGAGGAGGGGCGCGGGGTCCAGTGTTGGAAGGAGGGGGGGGGGGGGGGGGGGGGTCAAGATTTCCAAGCAAGTGTTGATGAAGAGGAGGCAGGTAACTATTACCTGATCTGAGCCAATCACAAGCTGCTGCAGCCAGCGTGGGAATACAGGAGCAGCGCTTATGAACACTGCTGTTACACCCAGAGATCTGTATCCTAATGGGCAGAGTGACGTCCTGTAGAGGGAACGTCACAGGTTTGATTCCACATCAGCTGAGTGACCTGTCAAAATAAGAGTCTTTGCCATTGGAAAGAATCCAGAGTCCTTTACCACATAGAGAAAAGTGATTTATGACTCATTAGATAAACAATCATTTACTTAAGTCAGTTATGCTGGAAGAATTTACACTGTACCAAGTTATCTTTGTTGTAAAAGTCACAGTTTCTTTACAAAAGCAAGAGTTTAATGCTTTCAGACTAAATCCAATTCATATGTGCATTGCAGCAACTTGCCTCAGGTTTTTATTTTCAGATGCTGACGGTTTATTTTTCTTAAGAAATCTTGAGTAACTCGATCTGTAGCGGAGACGGTTGAAATGATACTTGCAGATTCTTTCTTTTCAGAAAATAAGACTCAAGACATGTTTTTCTCTGCTTCATGACTCATTGAATATTTTCATTATGATTTTTTCATGGTCATTAAGCTAAACATTAGTTGGCTCCTTAGTTTCTGCACACAAGCAACAGCATGTTCCTGCTTTTAGAGGACAAATCTGAAGATAAGACTGAAACATGATGCTTCAAGTCGGATGAAATGATAGAAAATCATTCAGCCATTCAACTATTAAAACTCATTCCGATCATATTTGCCTCGAGCGGGCAGAAACGCTGTTGGTGTGTTCATGTCAGAACGTACATATCGGACATATCGGCTGCTTTGTGAGCGCGCCTAGCTACGTGACCTCCCCATTCATCACTCCCCATGGTCAGCTGTCAGCAGAGGGGAAGATGGAAGTAGTAAGTTGGGGCCCTGCGGGCGGATACGATTACCACTAAGTTGTGTGTGTGACACAGGCGGTGGGTATCAGTGTCACCAACTACTCAAACAAGTGAAGAACCCCGGTCAATCTGGGCCGGGGGATGCCTTTACCTCGCCGCCTCTCAGGTTCACGCTCTGTCCGTTATTGGGTCATTGTCTCACTCGGCGTGTGTGGGGTCAGTATTTTCCACTATCTGCCCAGGAGGGGGGTGGAGGAGGGTGTGTGTGTGTGTGTGTGTGTGGTGTGTGTGTGTGTGTGTGTGTGTGTGTGTGTGTGTGTGTGTGTGTTGTGTGTGTGTGTGTGTGTGTTGTGTGTGACAGACATCTATGAAGGAGAGTATCAGTGCTCGACTTCTTCTGAGGCTGTCAAAGTGGAAGCAGTTGAAGGTTTTTTGAAAATGTCACTATTGTCAGCTTTCTGGCTTAACGATGAAGGTCAAAGGAATTTAATTCATAAAGTACCTTTCATACCTCAAGTTTATTTAATTAAATCAACTCATCATACTATGATTTTTCTATGTTACAACATCCATTGCATATCGTCCCATCCAGAGTAGGACCAGTCCTCTGTCCGCCTTAACAAAACAACCCCGTAGGTCAGAGAAAGCATCTTCTTAGGATCCATAGCTACGTCAAGATGTTAGGTGGCATCGAGTGGATGGTACGATATGTTAACGTGTCAGCGCCCTCTAGTGGCCACGGTAATCATGATGAAGAGAGGTGATGTCATAGAGCCACTAAGTCTGTGTAGGACGGATGTGACGACAAAACATTGGATGCTGCTGTTCATTTCTCGTTTACGGATCAAATGTTGTTCCTTTTAATCACGACCACGACGTTTTTATTACCCTAGCAACGCTTTTTATATACTGTAACCATGACGATAAAGATCCTCCAAACCATAACAAAGAACTTATTTTAACCCAAACAACGACCTTTCCCCCTTTTTCTGTAACTTAACTCTCTCTAAAATGTCCATCGTCGTAACATTAAAGGGAAAGTGACACATTTTTAAAGATTATCAGTGTATCTGTGGCATATCTTCTGCTCCCAGTAGGGGGCACTAAAGCCCCAAATTTCTGACCTAACCTCAATTTATCAGCTGATTGTTTCGGCACAATTTACAATCATAAAGAAAGCAAATGTGATGACAGAATATCCTTGGTTTGAAAGCTCTACTCGTCTTTAGAGTCGGAGACAAGTTGGAGGACTTTCCTTTTAGCGCTAAGTTTTGTGTTTTTCTTTCGCACGTTAGTTGCTTGTAATCCGGCGGAAATGACTCCATCAAAGCCAGTGTGCTGTTTCATCAGTCAGTGAGTGTTCTACTCTTTTTCCTCCCGTTTATACAGCGATGAAAACTGCTGCTAAAATAACAGAAGAACAGTCTCAAGTCAAGGTCGACTTACTCGCTTTAAACTGCAACTCATGGCTTTCCTCTGCGAATAGGATTTCCTTATTGTCATCATCATCATGTCGAACAGATTTACTCCTTTAAACCCAGTTTTGTCTGATTATTGATCGATGAATTGATAAATCCTGGTTTGAGACAGATGATGACAGACGTCTCAGTCGCTTCCTGACTCAGACGCCTCAATCCGCCGCCCTCCTCCCGCCGCACATTGTAGTTCGCAGTCTGTCGGCCGAGCGGCGGCACTAACAGAATGTGTTTTGTACGTGGCCTGTAGCCTCTGGTGCTGCTATAGTGGACGGCTTCAGTATCTGGCCCCAGTATCTGGGCCACTGGTCCTGACATGAATTAACGGCTGAAAAAAATAAAAATAAAAGAAGAAGGTCATTGTTCTGCCTTCTCTTTTACTGATCATTTCCCCTCCGGCTGTTTGGGTCTTCACTGACATCTTTTCATGAAAGGGAATAAGGGGGGGAGGGGGGGGAGGGAGGGATTGACCGATGGAGCGAGGGATGGACAAGACAGGAAAGAGGGAGGAAGCCGCCCCCCCTTAAACAAAACTCAGCTTCCTTGTGAGTTTTCAGTCACGAGGAAAGTGTATTTTTAGGACACAGACACTTAAGATGCTTCTTTTTTTTAACACAAAACAAGCATTTACTTCTTCTCTTCCTCCTCCTCCTCCTCCTCCTCCTCCTCCTCAGCCAAACTCTCTGCTGTGTCTTCATCCCTCTCTCCTTCTCCTCCTCTCCTTATGGGGTATTTTTAGAGCTGCTGTCCTCCCCTCACCCCTCTGTGAGTAAATCAAGGATCAGGGGTCCTTCAGTTTCATAGCTTGTTTTTTTTTTTTTTTTTGGGTCGGCCCCCGCTCTCATCCAGATTTCCCTCGTCGGCCTGGCAGAGCTGAGAGGGACAGAGGTGGAACAGCTGTTGTTCAGAGACCTTCGCGGCCTCCTGCTCTGAGAATAAATGTTTTAGTCAAATAGCATTAGGAAGAGTGGGTAAGATCAGTTCACTCGGAGGAGTATCGGAGAGCAATCGCAAAGTGCAACTTGGTCTTCGTGTTCGGTTTGTTTCCTCCTCTGCAGGTCGTTCCGCTCATTTGCCGAGTGCGTCTCTGGCGCGTTCATCCGCCTGCTGTTCATCAGGAGCTCCTCTCGGTTCGGTGACGCTTTCATGGTTGATTAGTTTGAGGAAGAGGAGAAAGAGGCGTGACGTCCACGTGGATGAAGAAACGAATGGACAGATCAGAAAGATTAAACCTCCTTGGTGAAGAGTAAACAGAGAAAACAATGTGACAATTTGACTCAATGCTGTATGTATGTATCGAAGTAAAAGGTGAAAATTACAGATACATATAAATGTGCTTTGTTCTATCACATCACTGCCTCTCGTTAAATAGCTGAATGGAAATATCAGTCGGGTATGATTGGTTATTTATCAGTGTTGCATAACTTTCTCTGAAAGAAGAACTGTTTAGAACAGACAGTTGATACCAGAGCAACAAGACCCGACTTCATTTCACTTCTTTTCTCCTCATCGGACATTTCTTAACCCTGGAATATCAAACCTTGTCAGAGGAATAATCTGAAACATGTTCTTCTTTGGAAAATAACACATTCAGACGTGAAATATGCAGCTCGCTCCCCCTCAGCTTCTCCTCTCTCTGTAATAAACCTGAAAGCCTGCAGCTCCACCGCAGCAGGGCTCTGTTACATGATGTTGTGCCGAGGCAGTCGAGAGCTCTCCGCTCAGTTAACTGTGGTCAGGATGGGTCCGCTCGTCTTTCCCACGCTGCCACTGCTTCCATGTCAGCTGACCCGGTTCCAGTCGGAGGCGTGTAAATGTGTGATTAGCTGCTCCGTCCGACCGGCTGATCGATTGTCGATGCTGCTGGTTTTATGTAAACAGCTTCACACATGTAGTTGCATAAAAGTGACTCACATCCCGTGTCGGGTCCTCTTGAAGGTAAATCAAGTGTTTACCTCGTGGTGTGTGGTTTATGTTGAGGTAAAGCTTCAGGGAACGAATGGAAAACACACACAATAAACACGTGTGTGCAGTGTGGAAGAAAATTCTGCATGTAGGCTGTATGTTCATAATCTGTATGCAAAAGTAAATTCAGCTTCATCCCAGCATTTAAAAGAGACATATTCTAGTTGCAGCTTCTCTGTTGTGAATATTTGCTGTTTCTTTTAGTCTCATGTGAGATTCAAATGAATATGAACCATAGAAAGTGTGGACTATTGTTTTAAAATTGCATTTTAACAATCCGGAAAATTCATGGACTGTGAAATCCATTGTCAGTTGCAGCCCTGTCATCATCTTGCTTTGCTGTAAACGCCTGTTCACAGCTGGTGGAACATATCATGCTTTAAACACAGGGTGGTGGTTCGATTCCGAAGCACCCACGAGCAAAACACTGAAGCCTAACTTGCTGATGAAGGAGTGAGAGAATGAAAGTGATGCCAGTCAATGCAGTGGGTGCATTCTTCAGAGGTCTACCCCTCCAAACCGAAATTAGACCCACTGGTCAAGGGAGGATTTCCAATTTGCGTCACCAGCCCGTCCCGCTCTTACTGTGCATCGTTAGCGTCGTCTCGGGCAGGCCATGAATCCTGGGTAGCTCAGGAATGGAAGGACACACTTTAAGTGGCCTTCGAAAAATGGGACAGCCCCTAAATTCAGATACAGCTTCTGTCCTGCTTGGGTGGAAACATGTTATGTGGGAGAGACGTGAGTCCGTTTAGTGTTCATCACGTATGTCCGACAGCTGCAGTCGTGTGTTTGGCGAGTCAGTGAAATGCGTTACGAGCAGTGAGAGGAGCAGCGGTGATTCAAGCTTGTTGTTACACACTCAGGGAGTCGCTCGCAGCTCTAATGGAGCTCGGCTGGACCTCGAGAGGCAGAGAGAGAGAAAGAAGAGGGGGAGGCCTGCGATCGGGAATAGAAAAGAGTTGGATGTTGTCGATGACCAAACCCTTCATTGTTCCTCTGTGTTTGTTTATCTCCTAATATCTCATCTATCTGGTGTTTATCTTCTCCAATCTTCCTCTCTGAGAACCGACCAGGCTGAAAAACCCTGTAGCTACATATTTGGTGCGTTAGGAATCCTCTGGCTCCTGTGGTCCGGCCTTGTTAGCTTGTTTTGCTAGCTTTGAGGGTGTGATCACACCTACAGTTTGCTTTCTTTGGTCCGAAACAGTGAGGAAAGATCGTAGCGTTGTATTTTTGAATTCGGCTCGTTCGGGCTCCCACTGTGTCGCAGCTTATGATCCGAAGTTTCAGCACACGGAGTTTTTCTTTCCCCATCATACATTTTAAGAAAACTTAACACTCAACCTGTCGGAGGTTTGTTTTTATCGGCTTAAAGGGGATTTCTTTGCAGTGCACAGAATTCCTGGGAGTTTTTCTTCTCTTTCCCGAAACGACTGTCGTTCTCATTGAGGACAAATAAACCGAACTAAAGGAGTAAAAGCCCCAGAGTTCAAGTGAACCGCTGCAAACACGCTCGGCATGAACGAACACACCCTGACTCATCATTCAGCTCGGATCGGGTGGAGATCCTCCCTGACAAGCATCACTACAAAGTTCTCCTTTGTCTGCATGTTGCTGCAGTCGTGGAGCGGCCTGATGTAACCGTCCTCTCCAGAGGGGTGAAGGTTCGGCAGCGTTTCTCAACACATCTGGGGCCTGAACCCTGAACCCAGAACCTTCCACTTCACGTAGAAACCCATGAAACAAACCTCCGAATCCAAACTAGAGCAGAAACCTCCACCGAGTCAGGTCCACTCAACCTCAGTGTACCCCTCATTTAAAGTGTCGTCTGGTTAAAACTCGTCCAAGTGTTTCACTGCTCTCTTGTTATTGTCCTCATCTATTACTTTGAGAACTCTATCGTCATTATCTCAACTCAAGGTCCACGTACATGCTGGTTCTGGAGCTTTCAGCAGTTTTCAGTCTTCAGCTGAAGTCGTAATGGGATGTAGATGTTTTCCAGATATTCTGAATTTCTGTCTTGACTTAACCACAAGCACGTAAGGGAACCCCGAGTTGGTGTAAATAGAAAATCTACTTGTTGCACATTTAACTGAACGACATAAAGGAACAACATTTTTATTCTAGTACGACCATCGTAGGTCTTTTTCTCCAACCTACGTGTTCTCGACTTCATCTTTTCTGTTCTGGATCAAAAGAGCTCTGTCACCACTCGAAACGACTCCATGACTTCATGTTAGAACAATAACTGGAGCTCGTGTTGCACATAACCAGTTGTTTTTTGTTTGTTGTCGGACGCAGGCCCGTTCAGTTGTCGCGTCTGTGCTCAGGTGGGTCAGTGATGTCGCTGGTCTCTTTTTTTTTTCCCCATGGCGTGAATATCACTTTCCCAGCAGCCCTGTGGAAACGAGGGCTGCCTTAATCCCTTTGTCACTGCACCTTTCAACGGGAACAATGACTCTGTGCGGTCTGCTTTTGTGACCGAGATATTGAGTTTTGAAGACAAGTGGAGGGAGGAGAAAACCTGAAGAGCCTGAAGAGGGTGAGAGACGGAAACAGAGGAAGAACAGAGATGGAGGAGGGGGGGGGGCGGCAGCTTTGGGCAAAATGTCAGGAGTGGATTTGAGAGTGTTTACATAAGGCCGCTCTGGAGGGCAACATGCTGGATTTGGTTTTCAGATGTCCACACAGCTCTGGGCTTATGGCTGCATCCAGAGGAGGAGAACAGAACGACTTCAGGAGAGTTTTGTTTTCCTCGTCCTCTTGCGTCTGCTGCGAGTCTCCAGACAACAAGATGTTTGGAGGTGGAAACGTTTCCGTTGTCCCGGGATCCCGTCCACGATCCGGTGGTCGGAACCCTCAAAACCTTCATCTCTCTAGGCAACAACAACCTTCACATCACGCTCGGGTTGGACTGTTTACTCAAATGATAAAACTTTATGGGATCGTAAACCAAAAATGTTGGAGCAGTCCCAGTGGGTCAATAACAAACTGTCATGAGCTCTGTTCAGGAGATGAGGGGGTTTTCGCTTCTGTTTGTTGGTTTGTTGGTTTGTCAGCAGGATTGAGCAAAAACCTACTGAACAGATTTCCACACAACTTGGTGGGCGGATGGAACATGAGCCAAGAAACAACTAATCAAATTGTTGCACAGATCCGGACAAACATTGCAAGATTTTAATTTGGTGCAGCTTGATTGGATGGGACTGTTGGGTCTTGGCGGAGGAAACGACATCGGAGTTTTCCTCATCGATTCATTGAGTTCCCAGAGGACTAAAGTATTGTCCTTTTAATAACTTGTTTTATTTTAATGAGATTAAGATACAAGACGCTGGAAACATAACAACACTCAGTTGCAGTTTGAATTAATCAATCATATTATAGTTGATTCATTCGATTACGTTTCTCAGGTTTAAATCTTCAGTTCTTCAGACAGCTTGTGGGACATTTGGACTCAGTCTGATTTCTATCTTTCACATTTTCCAAAGTTTCGTCGTGCTGCTGCTTGTGACTCACGAGCCACCGCGCCCCCTGCTGGAGGGTTGAAGATCCTCTCTGTGAAGAGTTGATCCTCAGTCTCGAAATCAGCCTCCAACTGGTTGTGGAGCAGATTCTCTCAGTCACTGTGGACTTCTAGGGTCATGACGAGACTGAAACTCTCTCTCTCTCTCTCTCTCTCTCTCTCTGTGTCTCTCTCTCTCTCTCTCTCTCTCTCTCTGTGTCTCTCTCTCTGTGTCTCTCTCTCTCTCTCTCTCTCTCTCTCTGTGTCTCTCTCTCTGTGTCTCTCTCTCTCTCTCTCTCTCTCTCTCTCTCTCTGTGTCTCTCTCTCTGTGTCTCTCTCTCTCTCTCTCTCTCTCTCTCTCTCTCTCTCTCTCTCTCTCTCTCTCGCTCTCGCTCTCTCTGTGTCTGTCTCTCTCTCTCTCCCTCTCTCTCTCTCTCTCTCTCTCTCTCTCTCTCTCTCTCTGTGTCTCTCTCTCTCTCTCTCTCTCTCTGTGTCTCTCTCTCTCTCTCTCTCTCTCTCTCTCTCTCTCTGTGTCTCTCTCTCTCTCTCTCTCTCTCTCTCTGTGTCTCTCTCTCTCCAAGTGTCTCTCTCTCTCTCTCTCCATGTCTCTCTCTCTCTCTCCGTGTGTCTCTCTCTCTCTCTGTGTGTCTCTCTCTCTCTCTCCCTCTCTCTCTCTCTCTCTCTCTCTCTCTCTCTCTGTGTCTCTCTCTCTCTCTCTCTCTCTCTGTGTCTCTCTCTCTCTCTCTCCCTCTCTCTCCCTCTCTCTCGCTCTCTCTGTGTCTGTCTCTCTCTCTCCCTCTCTCTCTCTCTCTCTCTCTCTCTCTCTCTCTCTCTCTCTCTCTCTCTCTCTCTCTCTCTCTCTCTGTCTCTGTGTCTCTCTCTCTCTCTCTCTCTCTCTCTCTCTCTCTCTCTCTCTCTCTGTCTCTGTGTCTCTCTGTCTCTGTGTCTCTCTCTCTCTCTCTCTCTCTCTCTCTCTCTCTCTCTCTCTCTCTCTCTCTCTCTCTCTGTCTCTCTCTCTCTGTCTCTGTGTCTCTCTCTCTCTCTCTCTCTCTCTCCCTCTCTCTCTCTCTCTCCTCTCTCTCTCTCTCTCTCTCTGTCTCTCTCTCTCATCTCTCTCTCTCTCTCTCTCTGTGTCTCTCTCTCTCTCTCTCTCTCTCTCTCTCTCTGTCTCTGTGTCTCTCTGTGTCTCTCTCTCTCTCTTCTCTCTCTCTCTCTCTCTCTCTCTCTCTCCTCTCTCTCTCTCTCTCTGTCTCTGTGTCTCTCTCTCTCTCTCCATCTCTCTCTCCCTCTCTCTCTCTCTCTCTCTCTCTCTCTCTCTCTCTCTCTCTGTCTCTCTCTCTCTCTCTCTCTCTCTCTCTGTCTCTCTCTCTCTCATCTTCTCTCTCTCCTCTCTCTCTCTCTCTCTCTCTGTCTCTCTCTCTCTCTCTCTCTCTCCTCTCTCTCTCTCTCTCTCTCTCTCTGTCTCTCTCTCTCTCTCTCTGTCTCTGTGTCTCTCTCTCTCTCTCTCTCTCTCTCTCCTCTCTCTCTCATCCCTCTCTCTGTCTCTCTCTCTCTCTCTCTCTCTCTCTCTCTCTGTCTCTCTCTCTCTCTCTCTCTCTCTCTCTCTCTCTCTCTCTCTCACACTGTTTACAGCCTCTTATCAAATCAGTAGCTTCTGGGTTTTCCTCCATATTGTTTGACCTTTCCTTGTCTATATATCCTCATATTGTTCATATCCATGAACAATATATCATTATTACTAATTGATGATATCGTTAGTTCGGCCACAGAGTCGCGCTCGTCTCACCTGACGGCTCCAGCAGCTGATCTCAGGACTCAGCTGACTCTCTTCATCTCATTCGTTGGCAGCGCTCAGACAAGGCGCCGTATTTGAACTGCTTCCTCTGCCCACCCGTGTAACCCACCTCCACCCCACCTCCACCCCAGCTCCCCCCCCGGCTCCACCCCAGCTCCACCCCAGCTCCCCCTGTCTTCATTCTGTGTTTGAATTATTCAGTGTCATTTCTGTCATTGATGCCGGTTCTGTTCTGTTCCCCTTGGGGGTCTTGCTGCTGCTCTCCCTGTCTTAGACTCTCCACGATGGCAAATCTAACTTATGCAGACGATGATTGAGTTTGAGACACATTCATACATGTACAGTAGACTGCCTGTGCGGTGGATTGAGTTTAACAGCGACAGAGGATGTTGAGTCACTGCAGACGATTTGACGAGCAGTTCATAAAAATCTGACCCCGATGCAGCGCTCAGATTTTACCACTGATCATCGCTGTGACTCACCGAGCTCATCAGGACTCGTCTGATGTCTTTGACACGTTCATTTGACGAAGAGCCAGCAGGAATCATGAAGACGAGTCCATTGTGCAACAGAAATCACCACAGAAACAGTATTCAGGGGCCTAACCGTTGGATTTGAGGTGGAATCTCCGTCTTGTCCCGTCTGTACAGAACACACACGCCTCTGATCTTCTCTGGAAGACAAATTCACAGAAAAACCTCTGCATCGCTGGAGGAGTCGGCGTAACCCAGAGCGGCAGAAATAGATTTTCACGGCGCTTGGTGTGGGAAAAGTGAACTGGGTCATATCACCATTCTGCAGCTCAGGATAAAGACCTGATTAGATTAGCTTTGATTAGATTTTGCTGTCTGCACGAGGCCTCCTTAGAGAGAAGAAGAGGTGGTGGAGGAGGAGGAGGAGGGCTTGTTCCGTTAATAACGTGCTAAATTAACCATCCCGGCTCCCCGACGCCGCGGGCGACATGTTTTATTCATGTCAATACACTAACAGGTGTGACGTGACAGGTGTTGCTGCTGCGGGTTTTTCTTCTTCGTCTTCATCGCAGCTCCGGAAAAGTTGTTAATTGGGTCTTTCTTCTTTTTTTTTTCTCTCTCTCTCTCATTAACAATTCCCTGCTGCTGTGAATTTTCAATTAGGAAGAGAACATTCATCTTGATTTCACTTCCCCTTCCCATTTAAAAGTCATGAGATTAAAGCGTTGGTGTGTCAGGTATTTTTGTATTTTATCTATTTATCTTTTCGTACTGTACACGCTCAGTCAGCGGTGGTTTAAACAATGGAACTTCTTCTTGTTGATTCTTGTTTCTTCAGTTTCAAGCTAAATGAAAACAAATCAAGTTTGGTTTCCTGCTGTAACAAGATGACAAAAATGGTTCCAGCTTCTTCAATCAGTGTTTTCTGGTTTTCTTACTGTGTTGAGTTGAATTCTCGTTAAGAGCTGAGAACTTGTGATAAGCTATTAATTGATTGGAGATAGTTATCATCTGATTTATCAGTAATTAAAAATCAAAGATGCCTCTAAACAAAGACTTTCAGACATGATAGTATCTGAATAACAGCTCCACTCTGAAACCCATTGTTTCTTGTGAGGAAGGTTTTCGGCTGCACAGACTAAAGTGCGAGCAGGAAAAGCTGATATTGTGTTTGGCAGTTTTTCCTGAAAATTATTAGTACTGTTTGTACTTGATGGTAATTTATATTCATGCCATTGGAACAGTTTGATTTGTATATCATCGTATCCTCTTGACCTCAGTTCTGGTTTTAGTGTCCAGAGCTTCTCCAAATAACAAGACGCCTAAAGTCAAATGTCTTGACTTTAAAGTTGAAGTGACTTTCGATTATCGTCCGAATGTCGTAGCAGCAGCAGAATGAATCTGATAATCCTGGATGAAAAAGTGAATTCCCAGAGCAGCGTGTTCTCTGCAGAGCTGCGTGTAGCCGGCGGCTGTTCCTGTCGCCGGGAAGCAGTAATTTATTCATTGAACAGGTGAAGGCGGCGAGGAGCTGGTTTCTCCTCCACTAATGAAAACTCAAATCCCTCTGACTCCTGTAAATTGGTTAGGAGGTGTCAAGTGTCTCCCAACACACACACATACGGCCGACTTGTATGGCGGTCGCACTGCAGACAGCAGGGATGTGACACTTTGCTCCCATCCTTCAAGGACACACACACTCAAACACATGTAACACACAGCACACACTCCTGTCAGGCTCCCCCGGGCCTGGCTCCTTCGGAGCCAGTGGCTGTGACATTTAAAATTGATTACAAAGGGGAAGATTGATTATGATCATGTCCATTTCTATTCACTCATCACAGAGTTATGGCTCCTCGCTGGGCTCGTAAATCACAGCTGATGTGGAGGAGCCTCGGTCTGATCCACAGGCCGCTGGAGTCGTTTGTGGATTATCTGTGTGTCATCACGGACGAGCGCAGTTTGAAAAATGTGTCTATATGTGGATAAATATTAAATATGAAAGTGACAAATGTTTGAAACTCACTGAGCAACTCAGTAAACGTTCATTCATTGTTACTTCCCCGATACTAAAAACATGTTTTGGTGACACGTGTAGTTTGTAACTATACACATATTTAAACGCTGTAATAAACAGTAAATGTGGGCGTTTCCGGGATCTTTCTACTTCACCTTATGTTCAATTATGAAGAAATATAAATAATTCTGGGACTCTGATATTTCCTAATATCTGTCCTATGTGACAAAGGTCTTAAACGTCATTCATAATGGTCTTAAAAAGATTAAACTAGTTTGCTGAAGCAGAACTGGTCTCACTGACTGGTCCTGTTTTCTGTGGGAAACCAGATTCAAAGAAGCCAGTGCTGCCTGATTTCACTAAACACCTCCAGACCTGCTTGTTGTGAATGAATCAACCTCCTACTTGTAGCAACACGGCCTTTTTCTCTGTCCTGCACATTTTCTGTTTTTGGCACACTGGGAACTACCCCCCCCCCCCCCCCCCCCCTCAGATTTAAAAGCACCATAAAATTAGCTTTAAAGTCCCATAAAGGCACTTCAGCTCTCTACCTTTTGTTTCATGTTCCCGTCGTGTCTCTGCCTCTAATCTCTGCCTGCACCACTATGTCACCTCCCCTGTAATCTTCCCTGCAGCCCTCGTCGGCTCTGAGTCAGACCCAGGTCATGGGAACTCGCAGCTGCTCGTCCGGACCCCATGCAGTTGACGGACAGCGAGCGCCATCGTGGTTTGGTTTGCTGATGCGCGTGAAAAGTAAAAAAAAAACAAAAAAAAACAGCCCTGCACCTGAAACAATCCAGAGTTTGAGTCTGTTGTTGTGGGATGTCGGAGCCGTCGCTGGGGAAAGTAGGGCACAGTGTGCAGGGCCTGCTGCGCTTTCTGCACATTCACACAATGCTGAATCATAGCAGGCGAATGCGAAGGAGGTCGACTTCTCTGAGCTTGTGCGTCGTGAATAATGGCGTCAACCAAAGACCGTGCACGAACGTAGTTTAACCTCAGAGACACTGACAGACGCGGCCCCGGGTGGACGGGATCCTGGTGCGGTCATTGTCTCCCTCGTCTCCCTCGTGAGGCAGTGAAATCTCTTCTTCTGTAAACATGTGAGGGGAAGGTCAAGATCTTCATCACTGCATGATCCTGAAGAATGAGCTGCTGTGTTTCACATCAATGGCTTTTGTTTATTCGTCTCGCCCCTGGTGTGTGGAGACCTTAACAAGTGGGGAAGGACGTTCATCTTAAAGGGAGACATGTTATGTTCATATTCAGGTTGATGATCTCAACTTGTGTTGTTACTGTAAAAGGTTTTAATGCTCTAATGTTCAGATAACACATCCATGTCCTCAAACTGCTGCAGCTCCTCTTTTCAGCCTCTGTCTCAAAACACTTATTTGAAGCTCCTGTCTCTTTCAGAATCTGCTCAGTCACAAACAAACAGTTTAAAACAGGCATGCAACTGCTTTTAGAGTTTAATACACGAGCTCATTAAAGTATAATTTCATCGTTGATTAGCTGAGTGATTTAAAAAGAGCCCTCGTTAGATCCCCGAAGAGAAGACCGTTAAATTTGAGCTGGAAATATATACATTACCACAAAACGTGCCCTGGAGCAAACCTCCGCTCCCACTTCCCGGGGCGTCGACCTCCCCGAGGAGCCGAGGAGACGTTCGTCCTCTGGAATCGAACCAGGGTCCGAAGAAAAGATGACGGAGGGGAATCAGACAAAGAGAAGCTGGGTGTCATCTGAATCTCAGTGAACAGATCATGGTGTGTGGTGACTGTTTCTGATAGAACTGCACCTATTAACTCGCCCGAGGTGGCAGGGAAGCTAATGAGTGAAAGCAGCGTGGGAACGGCTGCTGGTTTTCCCACCATTATTCCCATTCTATGCCAAATAGTGTGCGTGAGTGTGTGTGTCGAAGTGCTCGTGCGCCTGTCCATGAGCGATGGTGACTCATATCTGAGTTTCTGAGTAAATCGTGTCCACGTCTTGAAGTGAGCGTATCTGAGTGTGTGTGTGTGTGTGTTTCTGTATTAGTGTGCACTCTTGATAACCTCTGCCTCTTCCTCTCTCCTTTACAGCGAGCGTACACTGTGATAGTGGAGGCGTGGGACAGGGACAACGGCTCACACAGCAACGGTAAGGACTCGACTCCTCAGACACAGGAGAAAAACGGGGTCCATGGAGAATACAGATCTTCTCTCAGTTTGTTTGTTTTCAAGTCGCAGAACTCTATTCTCTTCTCTTTTCTTCTCCTGACTTTGTTCCATTCTCGTTTTCCCTGTAACATCACAATCTCCTCTTCAATATCAAGTCAGACACAAACTCCACAAAATGTCTGGAAAATTGAGTCTGGGACATTTTCTGGAGCAGGAGATTGTCCACGTTCACACCAACAGGAACATGTGGGGAACATCCAGGCGAGGGGCGGAGCCTGTAGAGCAGCAGGAGGCCGGACATGACGTATAAACTGTGGAAAGATCAGTGTTTGTTGTTTACAGCTCATCCACACCGGCGTCGGCCCTCATCACCAAAAGATCTGGAACCTCCTCGTGTTTCCAAGTGGACGTCTTCGTCTTCTACGTGTACGGCTCCTCTTCTTCATCCTGAGATTGTTTCACGTCCGTCACGTGTTAGAAACCTCGTCAACACGTCCACTCGCTCACTGGGAAGCTTCCACACGTTGTCCTGCTGTTTTCTCAAATGGACTCCAGACGAAAATTTCTGGAACATGTCCCGAGCAACAGACATTTGCACATATCGCCCCTGTCGGAAGATTTCCACTAACTTGACTCTGTGTCTGCTGCAGCTTGTTACTGTGTCTCTGGCTCGTTCACGTCACCAAGGTCCCGTCTGGATGTTTTTGAATCTCAGTCCAGTTCTGCTGGTTCAGTGATGATGAGCTGGTTATCATTGTTAGCATGTTCTAGTATTGTTCTCACACGTTAACAGAACTAGTCAGTGCCGAGTAATTTGGTTTGTGTGTTAAGACTCGTAACCTGAAACCTTGAGGCTCTGCAGATTGACGTTGTTTCTAGAGGACTTACGATAAACTACGGATTTAAAGGAAATAATCGATGTATTTCTTTCCCTTTCACATTCTGTGAGTAGCTGCTCAGTATCGAATGTGGCTCAGAGACAGATCTCTGATGTGTTCAGACGCATCTGATCGGCAGCAACCGTGGAACTGTGTGGCAACATGTTGAACTTTGTGCTCGTCTGATCGGCAACAAGCTGCATCGACTTGAGGTTTGGTGTTTTTTATCTGCAGCTCAATCCTGTTTGCAATCTCTTCATCAAACATCTTTAACTTATTAAGCATATTACTGTAAATTTACTCTTGTGCTTCTTTTGTGTGTTTGGCTTCAACAACCCGGGTGAAGTCAACTTTACATTAAAAACGATTCCAGCTGGTGCCAGATTGTGACGTTATAGATTTTAAATTTAGTAAAATGAGAAAATCTAAAATTGACAGCTCCTCCAGGTACAGTACGGTTTCATCTAGTTTCCAAAAAACCAAGATGGTTCAGGACAGAATGTGAAACTGGAGGTTTGAAAACAAACCAATGGATACAAACCCTCAGGCGGGTAAACAGCCAAAGATAAACGACTATTTAAATCACTATAACAACAGGACTTTCACACTTTTGCTCTCAGACGTACAAACCAAAAGAAAATGATCTGCACTCTCCATCTCGTCGTGATTATTCCCTCGTGCACGACATTATAAAAGAAATAGGAGCCACGGAGAATCGGACCTGTGACTGACAGGAAGCTGGTTTGTCCCCCCCCCCCCGCTCTCTATATTAAACCTGTGAGCCCATTGCCTTGTTGAGCCATTAATTGGGGGCTGCAGCTCTCTGTTTTTGTCCTCCCCCCCCACCCCCCCCTCTCCTCATTAGCTTCCCAGCAGCTGTCTGGCTACTGGTCGTCGCTTCATTATCCTGGAACACGGTGACAGCTCGTACCGCGGCACTTTAGTCTTTACTCGCTAATCCACCAATAGATTTGTTTAATGGTTTCATGGAAAGTTTTATTTGATTTAGTTTTCTGGAGTTACACTTTGAGAGGATCATAGCAGCCGGTGTATTTTCTTCTAACATCATATAAATGTTTCCCACTTAAAGTCTTCAATCTTCCCGCCATTGTTGACATTTCTTCCTCGTGTCCCGTTGTTATCGGCCTTGAACTATAGTCTACACCGCCCCTGGTGGTTTCTGGTGGTACTGCTCCATTTTGTCCACGTTGCAAGCTTTCAGAAGACACGTACAAATACAAATGGACGCAGAGTTCAGACATGAAGGCTCCTTTCGTGTCTGTATATCATGTTGAGTGAAACCTGGACACGTTTCCTCTGTGTGTGGGTAAATGGTTATTTTTGTGGATTGAGGGTTTTTCCACTTCTTCATGATTCTACTTTCACTTGTCTGTTTCTGCCTCCCTTTGGGATTTCCTGCATTTTTGGGCAACTACTTTTGGTACTTGTCAGAGAGCAGGCACGGACCTGTTGCCTCCAGCTGTGGGTGTTCGTGCAGGTGAAGCGAGCGTGATGCTGTGAGAGAGCGAGTGTGTGTATGTGTGTGTGTGTGTGTGTGTGTGTGTGTGTGTGTGTGTGTGTGTGTGTGTGTGTTTGTGTGTGTGTGTTTGGACCCTGGTTTTCTTCACAGGAATAAGAATCTGTGCTCGTCCCAATCAAGTGTTTTATTGCCTGAGAGCCAAATCCTGAGTCGTGTGATTGTCTGCCAACACAAATCCCGATTACACGGCTCTTTGTTTTCCTACATAATACAGCTGCCCGGTTGCACATTCGATCTAAAGTAGGCCTACAGTAAATTAAGTCATGTCGGACATCTGGGTTCTAAGAGCAGCGAGCATCACACACTCCTTACATGGTTCCTCTGATATTTCTCATTGCAGCCACAAAGCAGAGGCTTTTTACTGTGTGTGTGTGATGATCCTGAACAAGTAAATTAAGACCAAGATTCAGAGAATTAATTGTTAAAAGTCGTTTATGGGGAGAAATGTTTTATTTCTGCACCAACGAACGGTTTTCTGGAGGAACTTCTTGGTGAAATGGCTCGAATGTGGTGGCATGAAGCTGAGTGTGTTGCAAGTGTGAGGCGCGGCAGGTTGGAAGGGCCTCAGGAAAGACCGGCTGTGTGAAGGCTGTTTATACCTCAGGAAACCCCTCGCCTCTCTCCAAACAAAACACAAATGCCAGGAGAACAGAGTGCGGAGCTGTTGTTGACGCCGGGCGCTGGTGGATTGTTGGCTCGTGTGACGCTGGACCTGAAGAATGGTCCTTTTTTATTGTAGTCAACAAACAACAATCCATGTGTCGTGTTAACAAGTAATTATCAAAGCCTGATGCATGTCTTATTCCTCTGAGCCGGTGAGCTACGTGTCACACTGGACGACATGTTCCCTGAACGCACCATGAAACTCAACAACACAACTTCCTGCTGTCCCCACAAACTCCCCAGAGAAACACATGGGGAATAATCTGCCCCTTTATTCTGCTGTTTGAGGAACGTTTGATAAGAACGACTGTTTCCAGCTGTTTTCATGATCATAACTTATATGTTTAAGGATCTTCAGTAGGAACCAGTGGGTTTGGGGATGAGAGCCAATGACACGGTGGTGATGTCAGAACATGTTGAAGAGACACATTTATTGGTCTTGGTTGGGTTTTTTTTATGTGGGATTTACTGACGAAGTATTTCTGCAGAATTGTAAAAGTTAAGTGTCGGTGTGCTCTCGTAATGACACCGTTTGAAAGTGATTAAGTGTTTCTCGTGCCGTCCATATTTTTATGATCATACCTTAAGTGTCTTGTTGCATCACCTGGAGGAAGATGCTTTCCAAAACAAAGGAACACCCTGACAACCAGCTGTCGTGCTGAGGCTGACGCTTGCCACGCCACGTCTCTTCCAGTGTTTCAGCGTCCATGATGTAAATCCACGAGAAATCTGAGCCGAAGAGAAGCAAAGAAACGGGGCAGAGCTTCAGGCTGGGAAGCCGAGTGATCGGCTCTTTTATTACCTCGCACCAAAGAGGTTATATTTACGGCCCTGTCAGTGTGTTGGTTGGTTTGTTTTTCAGCAAGGTTACGTTAAAAACTACTGAACAGATTTCCACGAAACATTCCTGGAAAGATGGGACATGAGCCAAAAAAAAAGACTCATTAACATTTGGCGTGGATCCCGGCAAAGGGGCTGATCCGGGAATTAGTTTTATCACTTTCTTTATCATCGTTATAACGTTTTTCTCCTTGAATTCAAGGATCTCGAGGAAATAAATGAGTTATGTTATGGAGCTGCTGAGTGATGAGTGTGGGGAATTTGGTGCAGCTTGATTGAATCTAAAGGGGATTGTTGGGCCTTGGCAGCGGTATAAGCTATAAGGTCTTCTTCTTTTTTATTAAACAATTAGATTTCTAGAACATGTGTTTTTACACATTAGTCAACACGATACAAATAAGCCTTTATTTAAGCATGTTTGTAGATCTGTGTCCGTGTTATCTCACATATTTCTAGACGACGGAAGACGACGGGGGAGGAAAAGCACGAGTAGAAAATTCTCAACCGCCAGTGTGAACGCAGTCCTGACTTCAGATCAGAGATCACCTCTGTTACAAGTGAGGAGCTGTGAAGAGGTCGGAGGTCAAAGGGCCACAGTCTCCAAACAGAAACGCTCCAGTGACATGCAGCTTGAGATCTGAGAAAACTGATTCTCTGCTCTGATCTGAAGGCCCTGGTGTGTTTTCTCCGAGCCGGCTCCTCGTGGCCGTCTGCTGCTGCTCTCCCTAGTAACAGCGGCCTCTCTTAGCTCCCCCAGCTCAGAGAGAGCTCGTGATTGGTCTATATTTTTATATCTAATTGCTGCAGATGAACAGCGGTGAGTGAGCGCCCGGTGTTTCAGGTGGTGGGAGTGGGACTGGAATCTAGTGGCAGTGTGTTAACTCGCTGTGAGACTCATGAAATCAGGGCAGCACGGAGTCAAACTTCACCACGATGGAATGTGTCTTAATAATCACAGGGAACGGACTGAAGACAATAAACACTTCAGATTCTATTAACAATAAAAACTGTATTCAAATAAACACAAATCTAATCCTTCACACCTGCAAGAAAACTAATTTAAGTTATTGTAATGAGTAGTTTTCATGTCCAACAGAAAAGGAAGTTAAAACAAAAGGAGAAAAGTTGAGTTCTAAAATAAATCACATTGATTAATGTTAATAGTTTTTTGTTCATTTAGTTTTTTTATACATAAACTTGATAAAGGAAACCCACATGCTGTCACTCACTTGAACTCACTGTAAAATAGGTGATGGACAGTTTGAGTCTCACTTAAACTAAATGGAGTGAAAGAGCTTGTCTGGGATGACAGCGGATTTAAACCAGTAACTCTTCTTCAGTCCGGTGAAGATGACGATGACGGTATGGTTACTTCCAGCTCATCGTCAGCTCCTCGTCGGCTCCTCGTCGGCTCGTCGTCGGCTCCTCCTCGGCTCGTCGTCGGCTCCTCCTCGGCTCGTCGTCGGCTCCTCCTCGGCTCCTCCTCGGCTCCTCGTCGGCTCCTCCTCGGCTCCTCCTCGGCTCCTCTTCAGCTCAGGCAGCAGCAGTGAACACAGGCCTCTGAGCTTCTGTTCCTTGAGAACAAGCTAAAGGGTCTTTCCTATGTCGCCCTTCCTCGTCTGTTCCCCGTCTCTTATTATTTCCGGCCTGGCTCCGATGCAGTCGGGGCTGGATATCCTGACAGGGGAGCAGTGGGGGGGGGGGACAGAAAAGCATTTCGCCAAGCAGGAAAACTGAAAAAGCATTTTGGTTATCAAGCCGTCGCAGCCCTCGCTCTGACACTCTCCGTTTGTGCTTCCGTCATTTTCCCGTTCTTTCCCTCTTTTTCCTCCTCCTTTCTTTTGTCTTCCTCGTTCCTGGTGGACCGAGGTTTCTCCTTCTCTCTGATCTGTGGTAACAACAGACGTTCTTCGAAGGCCTCTTAGATTCTCTAATCGCACTGAACACCGGGTTGTCGGGTCAAGTCCCACAACCGGAACCAGCCCTGGAATGTCATTCAGAATTTCTTCTTGTTTTGACGTTGGGATCTAACCGACCCAAATACTTGACCTGTTGAAAGTTGAGTTTTTTTCCCGTAGCTCTGGAAAAGTAGTGGACTAGACTCGGCTCAGGGAATAATTATAAAATAAAAATAGAATTGAATCAGTGAACATCATTTTTAATTCTTATCCGACAACATAATCCACAGTTTTTATCACAAAATCAATCAGTACAGAACGAAACAGTTTTATTTACGTGTGTTTGTTTCCATCGTCCAGATGAGGAGCTGCTGATCGAGCGCAGCATCCACAAAGGAACCATCAACCCCGGAGAGGAGAAGCAGACGGTGGAGTACAATAGCCTCCAATACACCATCCGCGTGCGCTGCGACGAGCACTACTACGGCAGCAAGTGCAACAAAGTGTGTCGACCCCGCGACGACTACTTCGGTCACTACGTGTGCGATCAGCTGGGAAACCGAGGCTGCATGGAGGGCTGGACCGGGCCCGACTGCAAGACAGGTGAGGACGTCCGTCACAGCGTGAACACACGACACACACGAGCAACACAAAGAGGATTCATACGACTCTTTAGGTTTTTATCAATTTCTACAGACCAATAGCTGATGTACATCCATAGATACACTGTAAAAATCCACCACAGTTATAATGTCTCTGATCTCATGGACATGTATTTCTTATTCTGCAGTTTCTCACTGCTCTTTTCAGAAAAAGTTGAGTTTGATGTTAAGAGTCAGTGAGTTTGAAGAATGTTTTGGGACTCTCGTCTCTGCTGGAGACACCTTCAGCTCCCTGACAGAGACTGTAACCGCAGCAAAGATCCTCTGAGTTTCAGAAACCAGCGGAGAAAATGAAACGAGAGTCTGAAATCCAGAGGCCACAGTTTGAAATATTCTACTTTGCACAAGAACTGATCCTAATGTGTCCCTTTCCTCTCTTTTCCTTCCCCACAGCCATCTGCAAACAAGGATGCAGCGTCTGCATGGGACGTGCAGCGTGCCGGCGGACTGCAAGTAAGTCGTGTTCGTCCGTTGGTTTTTACAGTTCAGCTGCAGACTGATGCAAAGCATGATCTTGTTTGGACGGAGCCTAATGAGGAAAACAGTGGTGACACGACAGAGTGATGAGAGGCTGGGGGGGGGGGGGGGGGTTGTTGATGACATACCAAGCAGTCCGACCCCCACACCACTCTTCCTCCCCAATCCCACCTCTGTGAAGCCCCCCCCCATCCCTCCATCTCCATCCCTCAGCTCTGATCCAGAGCCATTGTTCTGCTTCTCCTGTACTGAAGCTGCTGCTCCTGCCCCGCACACAGAGAAACAGAGGGAGACAGAGAGAGGCCTGTTTTTTCATTATGCTCCCCCCCCCCCCCCCCCCACCCTCACCCTCTCATGTCTGGCAGCCCACATCACCTCTTCCTATCCTGGGCCTTGTTATGGCTGCCACTCGCCTGTGGGGAAGTGTGGACTCTCCCCGCCGCCGAGTGGTGAACCCACCGAAACAAATAACTTCACGGTTTTATTTAACACAACAAGGCACGTTTAGTTATGTACTGTCCATTTAACACACAAGGTAACACAAACAGCTTTTTGAATGAGTGACTGTGGCTGTGGGGTTGATAAGAATAGAATAAACTATTTGAATAAAGTCCATTCTCCATTATCACGCCCACTAAGGTCGGGTTTCCAGTTGCAGAACTAATTTGTCCTTGGTCGAAACGCTCGGAGCTGTTCAGCATTAGAACCTGAACGGAACCTGGTCCGTGTTGGAAAAAGGAAGAAAAAGGAGTTTACACACCAAGTCCGTACATTTCATCCAAAATTCTCACATGTTTGAAAATAAATACGACTCCGAAGCTTTTGGAAAAGGTTTGATTTGCTGTCAAAGTCGTTCCAGAGATGTTTCGGCTGTTTTGGGATCAATCGGGATCGTTTTAGCAGCTCCTGGATCAGAAGATGAAATTCTCCTTGTTCCTCACGACTTCTCAGGATTGGATGGACGCGATGTTTCAGTTCTTCAAGAAGTGAGAGGACCATGAAATCATCCTCACTGCTCCACTCCATCTTTTATCAGACTGCGGATTTTAAAAAGATTTGATCTGAACCTTAACAGTTGACTCTGAGCAAGAAAAGGTGCTGAGAAGTTGTGTGTTGTCGCAGTAAAGTGAAATTCCGTGTGGAAGTGAACATGTACATTCAGACACACTGGAACACGTGTTTTTAAAAGTGCATAGAGGGGGGGGGGGGGGGGGGGGGGGGGGGGGGGGGGGTTATACTGAGGAAGGTTTTGATTTAGTTAAGATATGACATTAAGCTGACACTTCACATTGGAAATGGCGGAGGATTGAAAGAGAGAGGAACACCCTGGAATGTGCTCAACATGTGATTCTGAGCTTCGCTGCAATCTGGAACACACACACAGACACACACACACACACACACACACAAAACACACAGACACACTGACACAGACACACACGTATACTGGTGAAGAAAAGATAAAAAACTGATGCTCAGTTAAAAGCATTTTTGTGTGTTTGATTATGCGGAAAGTCACATTCATCAAATCTGTCACATTAAAACGATCAGTCAAAGATACGCAGGATATAAAACGTTACATAACGAGACAGAGAGAAACAACACAATGAAATAACATCGGGAACAAGAGAACAAGCTGATCCAGAGGGAACAGGAAACGGGAGCTTGATGTTCAGGTCGTTTTGTGACGTGAAGCTCGGGGCTCAGGTGCTTCGCTCACTTTTGTTTTTACCTCCAAGTAAATTGGCTTAAATGACAGAAGCTAAACTGCAGATGAAGTTGTAGTGAATTTTTGAAGGTAGATGATTAAATGTAGTGTGAATCCCTTTCTGAATTATTTTTGATCGAGCAAACTTGTTGAATTATTAAATAACTAAATAAACCTGAACCTTGGAAGGACGTCGTCAGTAGAAGGAGTTTGCTCTGTTGTCATGGAGACGGCTTCTCTGTAAATACGGGAGCTGAACCATGTGATAACAGATTGTCTGCGGTGTTGCATGTGAAACCTCCAGAAGAAGCTTGAAAGTGGAAGTTCCGTTAAGATCATTTTCGCCTTGAAGGTAAACTTGTGTACTGTCCGAAACTAAACTACAAAAACCGAGAGAAGTTATGGACGAAATTACAAAAAGCCGCCGGATGGTTGGAACAGTGACGGAGAGAAATCAACTGGGAGAAGCCGAGCGGGAGAAACCGAGGGGTTAAAACCTCCGAGAGGCAGAAACGGAGGAGAAAAGGAAAAGAAAAGCGTTCTGAGCCTGGCAGAAGAAATGTGTGTTTGGTATCTTGTTTCTTACACACAGCGCATTCACAACCTACGCTCCCTCATGTGACACTACGAAACATGTAGCTAGGCAACAGCGGGCTAAGTCTGTCCGCTGGAGTTGGGCGCAAGGCTCGCCTGTAAATAATTCAGCCTGACCAGTCACACACACACACACACACACACACACACACACACACACACAAACACACTAACAGCCCCTCCACCTCAGCCCCTGCCCACCGTCCGTTCTTCTGGGTGTGGTTAGTCTGAGGGGCACAGCGGGACGGGGGGGGGTTGTTGTGGGCAAGGCGGGATATTTTCAGCCCTGGCCGGCCCCGAAGGCCCCCTTCCATTGATGGAACGGCAGTAGCCCGGCGACGGGGTTTGTGGGTAATGCCACCCTTGGCCTGTGGCTGCCCGAAACCATTCCCCCGCTCTCCCACCACTGCAGCCAGACAGACTGTCCCACGCCGCCACCGCTGCTGCGAGGCTGACAGTGTGCAGGGCCCCGCCGCCGACCGCAGCGCCGGGACAACACCACATGCACACAGCTGTGTAGTAAGCAATACCACAGCAGCGTCTCACACACACACACACACACACACACACACACACACACACACACACACACACACACACACACACACACACACACACAGTCTAACTGTGGCTCCCACGTTCTGAGTGAGATCTGATTGAAGTTGTCACAGTCGTCGTGAACAGTTCAAATGTTTCAGCCACAAACAGAAATCTGGACGAACTGATAAAAATCAAAACGTTATAGACATCAGTGAAAGATTCTTGTTTACTATTTGGTTGAGTGAAGCTTTTAAAAGTTCTCAGCTCCGTTTCTACTTCAGCCTCTTTGACCCGTTTGCACTTCTAAAATATAAAACTCTGGCAGGAGCCAATCCAGCTCGAGCTGGGCGAGTACCTTGATGGCTCATTTCCATCTCTGCTGATTGGAGCCCGGAGCCGATAACCTGCAGAGTCTTTTAACCCGGGAGTTAGTGTGGATTGTTCCATTCCCATTACAAACAGAAGCCTGTGTTTAGTGGGTGTTCTGGCTTTAGAGTCGCCCATTATCCTGCCATGTGTCTTTGGACTGCGACGCCCGAGCACCAGAGAACCTGCAGAGAACATGCAACCCTGGTGAAATGCTGATTCAAAACCAGGCAGCGATCAGACAATAGTTAAACCATATCAACCTGATCACTTCGTTCCACCTGCTGGTGTTTTGACAGTTTGCAGTTCTCACATTGTTCAGTTCAACAGAAGGACAGAGGTTCAGGACCCAGCCCCAGAACCTGGGAGCCGCAGGTCCCAGTGCACTGCAGCACATTACAGCACATTAGCGCTCACTACACAGCCGTATATCACTGCTGCTACGGTGTTTGGTCGGCATCCATTTTGAAGTGTTTGTGAGTCGGGTGGGGGAGGCGGTGGGGGGGGTTGCATCCTAAAATAGCCCCGACAGAGAAATGACAGGACAGGTGGGGCAAGGTTACCGCTGGCCTTGGAATAACAGAGTGCTGCCATAAACCAACAGATTAGCTAACCCTGCGCTGGCCTCCCCTTCGAGACGACTAACCCTCGCTCCACAAACCCGCCGCTCATTCCAAGTCTGACCTCGACGAGCTCACGACACAGGAAGCGGGCGGAGAGGAGACGCACAGCACACGACACCAGAAGAAACTGCAGAAAACAACAGCTTCTCTTTTAACCTCCACTCGAGTCCTGACTGAGCGTCCTCTTGTCCTCAGTGTGGAGATAGCACATGTAACATCTCAAATGTCTGGATGTGGGGCTCTCATGACACTTTTCAAATTAACATTCAATTCTCTGGAATATTGATCAGCAATACAACATGTATTTTGAGGTTTCAGAACTTTTTAAATTATTTATATTGCATCATCTTTCATGTCTTGTCATGAAAAAATCATTTGCTACAGCTTCATTTCATATAAAAAGCAAAAACTTAAATTTCAGCTTGTTTCGATTAGAATTCAACCTTTTTTAGTTATTTTCAGAATTACATTGTTCTCGTTTCTTGTGCTGTGACCTTTCCAATTATTTAGAAACTTCATTTCAACCTGTTGATTTCCACTTAATTTCTACTTCGTGTTGTTCTTTAGTTCTTAGGAATCCATTGATGACAGGGTTAGGGTTAGTGTCAAGCACACGCTAAATAAAGTAAAGTGAATATACTGTAGGAACACAACAGTACACACGCAGACACACACACTCACTCACACACACACAGAGCACAGGAATGTGTGCTGGCACTGCGCTCCCCTAAAATTAGCAGCTTCAGCGAACACATCATTCACCTTGATGAAGACATTTTGTCCAACAAATGACTGTGGTGACATTTAGAGAAACTCAATCAGCTCTCCTGTGTTTCCTGAACCTTTCTGCTCATCCTGTCTTTAATTCTTTTCATTTCTGACGGACTGATGTGGTTTAAAAGCTCCTCAGTGTATTAAGTATTAAATGAGTTGTTTGATATCACAACCTAACTATCTCCTCCCCCCCCCCGCCCCCGCCCCGCCCCCCTGCGTTATTAAGTGAATCTGTGTGGCTGATATCCCTCAGGCTGCAGCCGTGAAGAAGAAGACAGTGTCAGTGTGCTTGTGAAATATGAGGTATTTGTTTTACAGAGGCAGCTCTGAACTCTGCTCTCTGTGACCTGGCGTTTGATTATCGGTGGTGGTACAAGCATCTGAACCCTGAGGGGAAATTAAAAGGAAATGTCAGACACACGAAAGTGAAGTCTGGACATTTTTTTTACAGACGTTTGCTGAATAATGTCTGGAAAATATTCTGAGTGAGTGAGAATACGGCAGAAAATGTGAGCGGTGGACGTGTTGATGACGTTTCTAACGGACGGACGTGAAACTGGAAGAACACAAATATCTCAGGATGAAGAAGAGGAGCCGTACATGTAGAAGACGAAGACGTCAACTTGGAGAGACGAGGAGATTTGAACGTTTTTGGCGATTAGGGCGGACGCCGGTGTGGATGTGCTGTTTACGTCACGTCCAGTTTCCAGGAGACACGTCTGAAAACAGTTTGATAGTGAAGAGGAGCAGAGTTTAGTTGTGATTAAAGCTTGATGAAGAAATCGGAGAGTGGAAGGAGTGACAGAAGTGAAGAGATGGAAAACAAAGGAAGGAAAAGAGTTAGAAAACCAAGTAAACCAGAAATTAGGAGGCGACTCATGTAGGGAGGCTCGAGTGCAGGTTTGGTTCTGACCCGACTCTTTGTAACTTCTCTCAACCTCTTTTCTTTGCTCGACTCCGTCCTGTCAAATAAAACCAACTAACCCCCCCCCCCCCCCCCTCCTCTGTGTGTTGCAGGTGTAACTACGGCTGGCAGGGTCCGTACTGTGACGAGTGCCTGCCGTACCCCGGCTGTGTTCACGGGACCTGCAACGAGCCCTGGCAGTGCACCTGTGAGAAGAACTGGGGGGGCCCTGCTCTGTGAACAAAGGTCGGTCACGTCATGGGAATTTTCTCATCGCATCAAATTGATTTCATTTTAAGTTTTAGGATCGTGGACCATTGGTTTCAGTTCCCTACGTCACAGTGAACGATGTTTTTTTTGCCTTTTCTGCCTTTATAATAGTTCAGTTTACAGTCACATGAACCAAGACAAAATTAACTCAAACTTTATCGTCACTGTGATCGTTTTTTTTATAACTCGTTTGCTTTTCTTACCGTTATAAAAGGAACTGAATCCACTCGGTGCCTGGAACCAAACCACATTACAAACAACCTGCAGGTTTAGAGTATGATTTTAAAAGCAGTGGTTCCGTACTGGTTCAGTAATGGTCCACCTCAGTCACACGAGGACACAGAGTGATTGGTCAAGAAGCAGGAAAATTACATTTGCCGTAAATATATTTATATCTAACCCACAATCAGATGTTTTGGATGGAAAAACTAAAAATTCCTGTACCAACAAGTCATTGTGAGAAGCTGTTGTTCCAGACGTCAAACAGCACAGAGCTGCAGGATCACCAGGAAAACAAGCTGTCATTCATTTAGGGATCGTTTACTGAATGTGTGTAAAACAACAAACAGCCGAGGTTGACTCTGAGTTTCTGTGCAGATCTGAACTACTGCGGGACCAACCGGCCCTGTAAGAACGGAGGCACCTGCATGAACAGAGCCGGACGAGTACAACTGCGCCTGTCCAGACGGATACTCCGGCAAGAACTGCGAGATCGGTGAGCGCGAGGGTTCAAAATCCAGGTCTGGGTGTCACAGCGCGTTCACACCCTGAAGACGTGGATGAATTTGACTGATTTCTCTTGACTTGTCTCTCCAGCGGAACACGCCTGTGTGTCCAACCCCTGCGCCAACGGAGGGACGTGTCATGAGGTCCCATCAGGCTTTGAGTGTCACTGCCCAGCCGGCTGGTCCGGGCCGACCTGCGCTAAAGGTCAGATGCTCCCAAGTTCACATTGTTACAATCTGACAGGAACATTCAATCAGTTCAGACTTCATTCCATTCATTACATATAAAACCAGAAAATAAAGTAGACACGAGACACATAGAAGTCTTATGTTGTTTTCAATGTGGTTGTGATGTTGGACATTGGTCTTGTTTACGTTTCAGACACGGATGAATGTGCGTCCAGCCCCTGCGCTCAGGGCGGGACCTGCATCGACCTGGAGAACGGCTTCAAGTGTCTCTGTCCACCCCAGTGGACGGGAAAGACCTGCCAGATCGGTACGTCTCCAAATCTAATCACCAGAACGTCTAATGATGTGACGTAATGTAAAGAGAGACGATAGCTCATTTGAATATCTGCAGGTTTATCAGCTGATAAACATCATGAGGTGTTTTTTTCAAAGTAAATTGTGCAGGGACACTTGGAAATGCATATTTTTATAATTCTGAAATCATAAGATATTTGCATGTTGGATGAAGTGTTGCTGTGATGAAGTGTTGTTGGAACTAAACTGTTTGACGTGCGTCCAAAGTCATTGCAGAGTTTCAGTTTGTGATCTGACTTGTTTGTGTATCCGGTTGTGTGGTTTAACCAGTAACTGCAGGACGGCCACTAATTCTAAATCAGTGTTTCTATGTGTGTGTGTTTATGTAAACGCATGCAAACGGAGATTCTCACTGTGTAGCATCCGCAACTCGAGCCAGGTGACTTGAGTTAGGCTAAAAATATCCCCCCGCCTGGCAACTGCTAGCCTTGGGACCAAATATACTCTGCCGGGGGGTTATCTTTGGCTCCAGACTGGGCGTGACAGGGGGAGGGGGGGGGGGGGGGGGTATGTACACTACGGTGAGCCGAGCCCTCACCCTCTTTGACTTCAGCCAGGAAACATTTTATAACCTGTAAACATGTGCGTGCAGCGCCCGAAGCTCAGTGGCTTGTGTTACGGATTCTGTTATTCTCAGAGAGCTTCCCCCCCCCAGGGAGCCGGGTGGTACCTGGGAGCGAGCGGGGCGGGGGGGTGGGGGGGTGGGTGGGGCGGTGGATTGGCTCGGAGCTTGGGTTTTTGGGAAAGGGCTCGGGGTGTTTAATTTCAGCCGGACAACAGGTGCCGCTTACCTCCTGGGAGTAGTATTAATGCACTGTGTCGGTTTATACTGAGCAAGGCAGCGCGGCGGGGCGCGGCGAGCGCTGCCTCTGAAACTGACCACTCGGAATGCCGCAGGTTGGCCTTCGGGGAATGCAATAGAGAGACATTAACCTGAGGGAGGGGGGAGGCGGGTGAGGATGGGGGGGGGGGGGGGGGGGGGGCGATGGAAGCTGAACTGTAATTTCACATTTGAAAAAGACCCCGAGTCGTTTGCCCTTAAAAGTCATTAGAGTCGCCCGACTTTGAATCCAGTCGCATTCACACAATGATGAATATGCACATTAGAGACATTATGTTCTGCACTGTGACGCATCTCTCATTTAATTATAACTCCTACTGCACAAGGAAATGAAATAAGTTACCAACTCGTGAAATACTGCAAAAGATTCAGTTTTAATCTGCGGAAATGTTGTTCTGACTTTAGGTGATCACATTTTAAAAAATGTTTCTGATGCAGCGATGACATTATAATGATGTAACATATAATCTCAGATGAAAGTAAAGCCCTGAGGCCGTTTGTGTAACAGGTGGATGGAGGTGAAGCTTGGTGACGGGGCCTCCGAACGCTCTCATTCATTCTCTCTGTCTCTCGTCTCCATTTTGCAGACGTTTTTGAGTGTGTTGGGATCAAGCCTTGTCTCAATGCTTACTCTTGCAAAAACTTGATTGGTGGATATCACTGTGCCTGCTTTCGTGGATGGGTGGGCAAGAACTGTCACATCAGTCAGTATCAATCCAGCAAAAAAATCATTAGACTTCAACCTTCTTTCCACTGCCTGTAGCAACGTCAGAGCCACAGCCCCTCCCTCTTTGTTGGCTAGCTTCACTTCCACTAGCGTCTGTAGCTCAGAGTATTATCTTGTAGTAGTAGTAGTAGTAGTAGTAGTAGTAGTAGTAGTAGTAGTAGTAGTATCATCGTAAGTTGTACAAGTGCACAACTGGACTTGTGTTTGTTGCCTACCTACACTTGTACAACTTGATGATACCAGGACCTGGATGACTTAGAACCTTCACATAGTAGTAGTAGTATAGCAGGTTCTTAAGCTTTCTGTTGTTTAAATTAAAATCATTTAGCTCTGATAGCAAGCTAATATTGAAAATTAGCAAAACACCCTTTATTGATCAGATATTACTTCTCACCAATTTTCAATTTATTGATCCAACCACCAACACGTGTGGCCAGCGCCCCGTTGGACTGATGGTCGAGTCTGATGCTAAATTTTATCATTTTCTTGGTTTTACTGTGAATTAAAACACCAGATTTACTTTAGGTTTGTGATGCTAGTGGAAGGAAAGCTAAGCTAGTCCAGCTGCTGAGCTCCAGATCTCTTCCTTCTCCTGTGCTGTTCCTCTTTATGGCTGTTTGTACCTTCCACACCTTCACTATCTCCTCCAGGCTCCAGGATTCAAACCTTCTTTGCTCTGTAGCTTGTGTTTTAACAGTCAAGCGTCAGTATTTCCCTTTGACGTTTAGTTTCACTGCACGTTTTCGCAGCTCATGTGCACCTGAATCTGCTTCTAGCGTTTCTTCCTCCGGGCATGAATCTCTTTGCTTTGGTTTGTTTAACCACGTTCTTGTAGCGGCTGCATGTTTATCAGCATCGATTCATTTTCCACCTCCCAGTTTGTGAGTTAATCAGAGTGATTTCTCCTCAGATCTGAACAGCTGCCACGGACAGTGTCAGAATGGAGGGACCTGCAAGGTGAGATTCTGAAAAGATCAAATCTCAAGAATGAATTCCTTTAAAACCGATTTAAACGATGATTTATGACCCATGGGTTTCTCAGGAGTAGATATTCTATTGGATAAATTCAGCCATTAAAGAGTGAATTCTCAAAATGTCGTCCTGTTAAACACGTTACTGTTGCTGCTTCTCAAATTTCTCTCCAGCTTCATGGTGAAGTTTTGAATTTGGAAGAAACTCTTCATCATTTTCACTGACAGTAAATAAACTTTCCAGTCAAATAAAAGTCAGACCAACCGTCCAAAGTCCAAATACTTCCACTGATAGAAACTGCAACAAATAGCCTGGATGATAAATCTTTTATCTAAACTCAGCATGATGCATTAAAAGCCTTCAGCAGTAAGAGGATAGAAATGTGAATAATTTGTGGTTGATGCCTGAACTTTCTCGATGATTGATTTCACTTTGTCTCATCTCATCTCTGACACTTTGGATCATGAGAAGTTGCTAAATTCTTGTCTCTGTTCCAGGACGTTGCCAGAGGCTACCAGTGTGGTTGCCAGCCAGGATTCATGGGCCGACACTGCGAGGTTCAGAGGAACCGCTGTGCCAGCAGTCCGTGTAGAAACGGGGGCCGCTGCCACGCCCTGCTGGACGGATTCATGTGTGAATGCCCTCCAGGCTTCGCTGGCACGACCTGTGAGGTGCGGGTTGGATCCGGCGAGTGAAGACACAGTGTGATCATGACTGCAAATTTGTGTTTTAACTTTCTGTTTTCCATCTGAAGGTGCAGAACGACCCGTGCAGCCCAAGCCCGTGTCACAACAAGGCCCAGTGCCACAGCGTGATGGGAGACTTCTACTGCAGCTGCCCCGACGACTACGAGGGTAAAACCTGCTCCGAGCTCAAGGACCACTGCAAGACCAACCAGTGTCAAGGTAACATGGCTCCTGGACAATCCTCTGCTCTATAATAAGATATCTGGAGACATTCCTGCTGATCCCCTCTCTTCTCTAATCCACCTCAAAGTGATTGACAGCTGCACGGTCGCTGTGGCAACCAACGACACCCAAAAGCGGGTGTGGCACATCTCGTCCAATGTGTGCGGCCCCCACGGCCGCTGCATCAGCCTGCCGGCCGGGAACTTCAGCTGCTCCTGCGAGCCCGGATTCACTGGCACCTACTGCCACGAGAGTGAGTCACTATTAGCTCCACACACACTCACAGCCACAAACACACACAGACTATATTTATCATCAGTTACCATCACTGGGAATCACTCGTACAGTAATACAGACGCACTGATCCTCGCTGGCTGGGTTTAGTTTACAGCAGGGGGGGGGGGTGGAGCAGAAGAAGGAAAGTCAGAGGAGAACATGAGCGAGAGAGTTTATCGTTTACTTTGTTGTTATTTGTTTTATTTGTTCCTTTCCCCCGTTTTCCAACTCAAACAAACACACTCACTTTTCTCCAAAGCTTCTTGAAGGACGTGTTTATTCTGAAATAAGCCTTTTTTGGTCTCGGTGCATTTTTAAAACTCAACATCAGTTAATATCCGTCCTCGCTTTTGTCTGCAGATATTAATGACTGTGCGTCGTCCCCCTGTAAAAATGGAGGAACCTGCATCGATGGGATCAACTCCTTCCAGTGCTTCTGCCCCAACGGCTGGGAGGGCCTACTGTGTGATGTTGGTGAGTGGTTTCCTCAAACTCACTCAAACCTTTCTACAGTCATCCACATGGGTCGTCGTGCACATTTGCAGATGACACTGTGACTTATATTATACTTCATGTGAGTAGTATAATATTTATTTTCATATTTCTATCAGATATAACAGTAAACAACCTTTTTTAACTCAATCAACTTTGAATTAACTCTAAACATCAGCACTAAGGAGGCTCCTCTTCGACGATGTTAAAGTTTAGAACAGTGTGAAGTACGTTCCTGCTTCCAGAACATCGAGGAACATATTTCTCTGTCGTGAGCTGGTAAAATCAATATATATATATATAAAATCAATAACCTGATCACTGTGCTGACTGGTTGTTTGATTGCTCCAGATGTGAATGAGTGCAACAGGAACCCCTGTCAGAACGGAGGCCAGTGTGTCGACCTGCTCAACGACTTCTACTGCAACTGTGTGGACAACTGGAAAGGAAAGACCTGCCACTCGCGTAAGTCCACACGTGTGTTTCCAAGCATGTGAAGAAATCTGTGTGTTCTGTACGTGCACGTGTTAAATGCTTGAATGAGAATACATGTATGTTTGCGTGACCCCTTGGCTGGCAACAGGTCGTTAAAGTGAACAGGAAGAGAAACTCAGTGTATCAGTATTTAAATAGACGAATTATCAAATGCTGCAAAAGATTATTTTCGTTGGCATCAATGCAGAAATACATCAAAGGAAAGTAAAAATGAAACAAAGCCAATGAATCTCTCGTGAGTGGCGTCTTTGTCTTCTCGTTCCGTCTTCTTCAACATGTCAGGTCTTATATTTGTCTTCGCTACCTCAGCCAGATAATCTTCCTTGTGAAGCACAATGGCCTCTCGGGCGGCTGTGCGGGCTTGTTCTCTCCTCTCACGATGCCTCTGAACTCTGCTGTGGGGCTGAAGTAATCGCTGCTTTACGCTGGCGCCGAGTCAAATGTTTGAAACGTTTTTTCTTTCCCCCTGTGCTGCCGCCGTCCAGGTGAGAGCCAGTGCGACTCCACCACCTGCAGCAACGGAGGGACGTGCTACGACCACGGAGACTCCTTCCTGTGCAGCTGCCCCTCGGGCTGGGGGGGCAGCACCTGCAACACAGGTCAGGCGCCCGCCACACTCTGACTGTTGTCATCAGAGCCATAACACTGTGATGATGTGATGTGACCCCGTTACAAGCTGGTCAGAGATTAAACAAAACATCCTCATGTTGTTTTGGTAGCCAAGAACAGCACGTGTGACTCGGGTCCCTGCGAGAACGGGGGGACGTGCGTCGGCAAAGGAGACGACTTCACGTGTATCTGCAAGGACGGCTGGAAAGGACCCACCTGCACTCAGAGTACGTGAGCGTCAGAGCCGGGTGCACGTGCATGTCTGAGCTGTGGGATCCACCGGGGACCTGTTGACTCTCTAAACACTTTTAACAGCCAGTGAAAGTATAATCACCTGAAACTTCACTTTAGCTCCTTGTTATTTTCTGGTACACATGACTTTCTCTGTTATTATTACAATTTGGATGCCGACTTGAGAACTAGTCACAGGTTGGAAATCAAAGTACGACTGCATCATCAGATTAATACTTCGACACTATCGCAGTACGATACGCAGGATTTTAAGTCAATTACAAGAATCTTTTTTATGATTTGTGATATTTCTTAATAATTGTGTTTCCTTTTCTTTTAGTTTTTACGCCTGAAATAGTGAATTAAAAGTCATTATTCTCACGTCCTGTTCAGTGAAAAGTGTCTGATTCTGATTAGTCGACCTTCTTTCTCTTGCAGATGTCGATGACTGCAATCCACATCCCTGGTAAGATTCATATTCATTAATCTACTGAAAACCTTTGGTTGTGAATGATGATGACGTTTTTTTTAATTATGGTCTGTTTATAAACCGTCGGTCGGACAAAACAAGACTTTTAAAACACATCAACTCGAGTTTTAGACATTTTTGATGTACTTTTTTAAAAATGAACTTAATTTTATTAACGAAAGTAATAAAGAAATGTAGAAATATAAAAAATGAGGGCGGGTGGCGGATCCCCCTGGACAAAAGCCCCCCCCCCCCCCCCATTCTGTCCTCCTCACCCTCCTCTACAATGACTGACAGGTGGATTAGTGGTGGTTTTGGTTTTGAGAGGAGGAGGTGGAGGCAGGGGGGGGGGGGAGGAGGAGAGAGAAGAGACTCCCCACTCGCCCATTCACCCTCCTCGACCTGGGGGGAGCTGTAAAGAGTGGAGGTGTGGGTGAGGGGGGGTGAGGGGGGGTCGCTCAGTATGTGGTCAGGAGGGATTTTACATATAAAGTCTGGACATTGATCTGGGATCAGCTTCAGTCGGCTGCCACTCAAACAGAGACTCTGCAAACGCTGCAGGAGAAAAGTCCCACAGAGAGTTTGTCTGTGACTCAGGACGACAAACAGAAGCACCTCACTAAAGATCCACAATGCATTTGCAGGCACGTATAGTGCGCACGTATAACGCAGAAGTCTCTGTCGTGAGTTTTAGAAAAAAGATCCGGGTCAGAAAACGACTGAAACAACTCGAAGACCTGAAAGTTAGATTCAAATAACTCGGTTGAAGTTGTGTAACTTTACAAACGTGTTTAACCTACTTGAAAAACAAGAAGAGTTTTTATTTGTGTTTTTATTCGTGAATTTGACAAAGTGAACAACTTCAGCTCATCTGAAGTCTTTTCCTGCTTTCATTGATTCTCTTCAGAAGAAGTTTTCTCTCTTCAGTTTCTTTGTGTTTCATGTTTGCACAAACACGTCCTCCACGCTCATTTCTCTGTCTTTCCTCCGCAGCTACAACGGCGGCATCTGTGTCGACGGCGTGAACTGGTTCGCTGCGAATGCGCCCACGGATTCGCCGGACCGGACTGCCGCATAAGTGAGTCCCCCTGGGAACCGGAGGGGAGGGTGGGGTCAGATGGGCCGGAGGGGTCAGAGGTGAAAGGCCGCGATGGGGGAGCGTGAGCCGATTGTTCAGGGCGACAGATTAGGAAGCCTTTTAGGAAGACGGTCTTAACCTCTCGCCTCTGCGCTGAGCCGAGGTCAGGGCGGAGGTCCGTCAGACGGGTCGGTGCGCTCTCCCGCGGCCCTTCATGAGAGAAAGCTCTCCAGAAAAGCCTTTTCACAACCAGAGAGTTGTCAGTTTGAAGTGTGTGGAAGCCAAAGAGATTCTCTGGAGATTTTTTAAATAACATTCAAATCGCTCAAAGATCAGTTTCTCCTCCGCAACAGAAGAGAAAGAGTTCCTCGGTTCCTGAAAAGACACTGAAGCTTTTCCAGAATCGTCTTATTTTAAAATCCTCAAGATGTTTCCAACATTCGCCAACATACCTGAAAAGATGAATTTCTTTCCTTTCAAAATGATTTAAGTGAGTTGTCTTGTGCTGCAGCTGTTTACTGAACGATCCTCTGCTGGTTCTCCTTCAGACATAGACGAGTGTCAGTCGTCTCCTTGTGCCGAAGGTTCCACCTGCATGGATGAAATCAACGCTTTCCGCTGTGTCTGTCCCCCGGGACACGCCGGACCTCGCTGTCAAGAGTGTGAGCAAACTTTATCCATCTGGACTCGGTGCCATGTTTTCGTTAGTTCTGTTAGAGCTGCTTCTTCCAGTTCAGTGTTAAAGCTCAGGCTCTCCAGCTGTGCACATGTTCTCACCCTCTCCTCCATTCCTTCCAGTCATCGGACTCGGGAAGTCGTGTCGTCACGCTGGGCTGCAGTTTCCTCACGGCAGCGGTGGGAGGAGGAGTGTAACGCCCTGCCAGTGTGTCGACGGATACGTTCGCTGTTCTAAGGTCAGTGAAGCTCCAAAACCAAAGCAAGCCTCCCGTCCAGAAAAGTGTTTTTAGCTGCACATCAGTAATAATAATCTCATATCTCGTGACCATTCACGAGCTTTGGTCATGTGGTGTAACAGGAAGTAGATTGTGTAAACAGGAAGTAGATTGTCTAGAAAAACTATTAACGAGGAAAAGCGAAGGTGAAAAGCGAGAGCAGGGATTTCTTTTCACGCTGGTCGTCGAGTCATGTGACTGATGAGACAACAACAACAAAACAACACGATGATGTGATGTAAATAAAGTAAAAGCACTGAATCTTTAAATCCTCGCTCTTCCAGGTGAGGTGCGGTCGCCGGCCCTGCGTCCTCCCGAAGGCTCTTCCTCCCGCGGACACCAACCCTCCGTCCTGCCCCGGAGGCCACGAAGTGTGTGGAGCATCAGTTCCTCACGTGCTTCTCGGCGCCGTGCAACCAGTGGGGCGTGTGTTCGACGCCGGACCCCCCCACACCTCTGCACACCCAGTGTGAGCCCAACAGCGGTTACCTTGACAACAGCTGTGCTCGCATCACGCTCATCTTCAAAAAGGACAAAGTGCCGCAGGTAAGAGAGTTTTTGTTTGTGAAGCTTCAAAATATTAACTGAATTTCTCTGTTTTAATATATTTAATGGGCCTTTTTTCAATTTATACTTAATGGAATTAACGCTAAAAACCAAGCGAGCGTTGAAAACAGGATCGTCTTCCTCTGTTTCAGCTGCTCTGTGGTTTCTACTCAGCCGTCACAGTTTTTGACAGTTTATATTTTTTCCTTCTCCTCGGGCAATAAAACGAACATTTAAAAGCAAAATAACACGACTCCAGCAATAAAAAGCGATGCTTTAAATGTCAAATTTAATGAGGTCGTTCTTAAAATATGAAGTTTTGTGGTTTTAGTATTTTATATCAAAGAGAGACGTTTGTTCAGAGGGTTTAGCGTCGATGCAGACGTTTTATCAGCCTGATGTTCCTGCAGCCAACAGATCTGCATGATCTCAGTGTGAGAGCAGTTTGAAAACCACCAGCAAACCCAGTTTCACCAGAGTCATCGAGTCTTTTCCGTCCTTGTTGATGTTTCATGTCATAACAGAACATTTGAAGTCATTTTCCTCCCACCCTGCATTGTTAACTCTTGATAATTGCTCAAATTATCGAATGTTAACAACACAGGGTGGGAGGAAAGTGATTTCAGAATGTCCCGCTGCCTGAAACACACAACATCATGAGGTCCTGTACACAACCAGAGCCGGTCTCTGCTGCTTCCTTTTCCTCCTCTCAGTGTGTGATGTGTCATCGTGTCACTGGTAACTTCGTTGTATCTCAAAGTTCACGCTGGTGCGTAGGGAACTCAAAGGTCAGATGTGTAAGATGGAGCCTGAAGAGTGTCGGTAAAAAATCTTAAAATCAATTGTAAAACTTCCCGGGCGTCAGTGTGAGGAGGTGGAAACAGCAGTGAGACACTACAAGAACAAATGTGAATCTTCTCGTTCGTCCTGGTGAGAATTAGAAAGTGCAGATACTAATGTTGTGTGTGTGTGTGTGTGTGTCTGCAGGGCACCACTGTGGAGAACATCTGCTCGGAGCTCAGGTACCTCCCCGTCACTCAGACGCTGGCTGAGGAGCGAGCGCTGCTCATCCTCTGTGACCTGTCCTACTCCAACAGCGACGCCGTGGAGGTTGCCATGGTAATTATTCCACAAAAACACACACACACCCACACACACACACTGACAGTGCTGTCTTTCGGGTGGTCTCACAGTTGAGGACGTGTCCCTTCTGGAACCGTCATGACACTGGTTTCCTCAGACTGTGTCGTCCTTCAGACTTTGGGATTGTCATCGAGTCGTCAAGTTGTTAAAGCCTCACATCACAGCTTCAGATTCAGACGCTGTCTCCGTCTCTCCGTCTCTCTGTCTCTCCGTCTCTCCGCCACGTTCCCTCTCTCCTTCTCCCACTTTATGAAATCGTACTTAATCCAAACGCTGCAAATCGTTTCCAGAGAAGAGCTGTAAAATCTGAACCTTTTGATTTAACCTTCTAATTTCTTTCCTCTTTTACTCAAACAACTGAAGAAACAAAAGGGAGGAAAGAAAGGAGAGGGATAGGCGTTTGAGGCTTTTAACATCTGGATGAGATTTAGCGTTTCACCTTGCTGATCTGTCTCCTCTCTCCCTCCTCCTCCTCCTCCTCCTGTTTCTTCTTCTTCCTTCTTACTGTCTCTTTCACCTTCCCCTCTTTCATTCCTCTCTCTTCTGTTTTTCTTTCTCCCTCACTCTTGTCTTTGTTGCCGTCTTTCCTACGACTCTCCCTCACCTCTCCCTCTTTCCCTCTCTCCCTGCTTCCCTCGCTCTCGGCCACCCAGACTCGGGGGAAATCAGTCACTTCTGGGCTTTAAGCTCTTAATGGAGGGGATTAGATCTCGTCCCTGTGATGTTTGCAGGCTTGTCGTGAGCGGCAGATACAGGAAGAGGAGCGGCGAGCCTGACATCCACCCAATCCCCACAACAAGGCTTTCATAAGAAACCTCACTCCCACTCAGAAACGTCAGCGTCCGTTTCCAAGTGTGGGTGAAATCTTTCAAATCTCAGCGAGCTCTGCGGAGCGTCGACTTGTTCTCAGCCAAAGAATCCCGAGGTGTGTTTGTAAACTACGCAGCCGATCTGCCGCGACGCCAGGAACAAGTGGTTCCGTATGTTCGAGGATGAGCGAGGAGCGTTGGGTTTGTTTGGAGTCAGAGTCGCACCGTCTGTGACTCGACGTGTTGAGGCTGCGTCTCGTGGGTTGGAAGGAAAACGAAGAGATGCTCGAGCAGCTTGGAGGCGACATTCAGACGAGCTGTTCAATGTGGTGTAAACAGGACGAGGCTCGATGCAGCTACAGTCAGTTACAGAACATAAACCAGTGAAGTGAGGCTCTGCGTTTCTTTACCTGTCCCCAAATCCCCAAAACACACGAACCAACAATAATCTGAATCCTGAAAATCCTGTTGAATCCTTCTAACATGTGGTTGTGTATGTTGTATCTTCAGCTCCAACTGTAAACACAAGATAAAGTGATCAATAGTCTCTGATCATTTCTGAAGACGTCTCTGAATCTTCTGGCTCGCGCTGTGTGACCCTGACGTTAATGTCCCCTCAACACAAACGGCTGCAGAGACTCAAATATGTGTAGAAAATGTCAAATGGCATGAAGTTAATAAAGTTATGATCAAATCAAAGGTGATGTGTCGTCAGAGGAGACATGATGACCCGTCATATCTTTATCGAGCTTCTGTCCAGCACTTGGTTGTGGTCATGTCAGTCAGAGGGGGGTGTGTCACATGCTGCGTGTCTATTGGTCGAGCTCTTCATCTGGAGGATGTTGACGATCATGGGATTGTGACGTCGCTGATTCTGTTCTCACTGAGGAACGTGAGCGTCTCAGCTGTCAGACACCAAATCACAGGGAGAGCAAACGTAAACATGATTCCATCCACTCAACGTGACGATGCTCTGAAGAGAAAGTGGATAAAGAGTCAACCGAGTTTCTAAACGTCTCAGGAGTGGACGGCTTCGTATTAGAGCTAAACGTTAGCTGGGCTGTAGCCTGTGTGTGTGTGTTGCTCGGTGTGTGTGTCTGTCAGTGCAGCCCCGTGTCTGTGGTGCGATCTGTCAGTCATCCCGGGAGGCGGGTTCAGAGGTGTGTGAACGAGCGGCTGATTTCCTCCGGAGAAGAAAAGAGGAGTGTTAGTCTCCAGCCGAGCGGCAGCACAGCTGGGCTCTTCTCCATTGTTTGTCCTAATTGAACTGCACAGCACACAGCTAATCCCCCCCGACCCCCCCACCACCTCACTGCTCTCACCCTCAGAGCCTTATTAGGCAATTAACTCCACCTTCTGTTGTCTCCGGGGGGGGGGGGGGGGGGGGGGGGGGGGGGGGGGGGGGGGGGGGGGCCTCCGCAGCCTGCCAGATGTTAGGATGAGAATCTGCTTTATTCACAACCATGAATGTGTTTTTTCTTCTCTTTATCTTCTTTCATAGCCCCGAGCGTGTGTGTGTGTGTGTGTGTGTGTGTGTGTGTGTGTGTGTGTGTGTGTGACTCTTCACTACAACTGGTGGTTTTGCACATTCCCGTCATTTCCTACAAGTCGTCTTTTATTCACATTATCATTCAAAGTTCCCTGAAAGGATTTAACGGGTATTTCAGTTTCAGATGATTAGACCTTCAAAGTAAGTTCAGGATTTTGTGTTTGTTCTTGGACACTCAGGGTCACACTTTTATTTTTATACAACAAACTACCACAACTCTTGTTATGATGGTTGTGTTGTTGTTTGGTTTCTGGATCAATCGTAGCTCAGGGAAATCCTCCCAGTCTCAAACCTCAGGTGTCGTTAAGGAGCTTCACACCTGGTTTGTTCCCGACCTTCAGACCAGAACATCAGGTGAAAGGTTCCTCAGATCACGATCCACGATCTGGATTCGGATCAAACTTTACCAACAAACAGTTCACACCCAACATGTCTCTCTCTCTCTGTCTCTCTTCATACCTGCAGTCCTTTGAGCAGGACGGGCGATCGAAGGACAGCGACCGAGGACAGATCCAAAAGGCCGCCAGCGCCATCATCGGTGCTCTGTCCAAACGCCACAACAGCACCGTCATGTTGGCCGTGGTGGAGGTCAAAGTGGAGACGCTGGTGAAATCTCCTCCTGCTGGTGAGTGTTACGCTTGAAGCTCAGAAACTTTCTCACAGATTCAACATAGATTCACATATTCAGTTTTGCGTTTACTGCAAATGTCACCTGTCATGTGTTTAGCTTAGCTTAGCACAAAGAATGAAAGCTGGGGGAAACTGTTAGCGTAGCTCCTCAAAGTTACCCTGTAAGAACTAAGCTAGCATAATTACACTCTCCACGTGTGTTAATGTTACTGTTATATGTTACAAGAATTTCCCTTTTTCTGCAGAGTTGAAAAATTTGGTCTCATTTTTAATTTGTCCTGCCAGTCTCATAATCAACCAAAGAATCTAGAAAACATAAGAGATCCTTAACTTGGTGTTTTGCAGCTTCACTGTTTAGCTGAGTGCCACATGCACTAGCAACCATAAAGTTGTTACTGTCCACGCAGAGCTCATAGTTTAAGCTGCAGTCGAACTTATCTTTTACTCTCAGCCTGTGAACCTGTTATTTGAAATCTGCTGCGTGTGAGAGTGATGTTCGTACACGTGTTCCTCCGCTACCGCCAGAGACTGAATTCATTCTATGGATAATATCTGTGCTCAATATCTTCTCCTGTGACGCTCTCCCGCAGGTTACCTGGTCCCGCTGCTGTGCGTCGTCTTCGCCGTCCTGTGGATCTTCTGCATCGTGGTTTGCGTCTGGTGGAACCGCAAGAGGAAGAAAGAGCGCGAGAGAGCGGCCCGATCCAACAGGCCGGTCAACAACAAGCTGGAGACGCTGCCGAGCTACGCCCTCAAAGACAACCGCGACAAAGACATTCAGTACGAATGCAAGAAACTGATGGGCCCCTCGGACAGGACGTGCGACGGGGCCGAGGGCGAGGAGGAGGAGGGGGTGCATGAGGAGGACGAGCAGGAGGAAGACGAGGAGAGGGCGCCGGGCCCCGGGGACAAGTGTTTGTCTCAGAAAGGCTCCATAGCGCAGGACAGGGGGATGAAGGGAAAGGGCGGAGTCATCTGCACGGCGCACAGCGCTCCAGTGAAGGCGCCACACCGGACAGCGTACAGCCCCAAAGACAACCGGTGTAAAAACCTTAACGCCGCCAAGCTCAGCGAGGACATGAATGACCATTATGTGTGAGCGAAGGAGGGACCTTCCTGAAACACAGGAAACAAACTGAGACGTCTTCAGTGTCTCCGACGTTTCAACTCTTAAAAAAAACACCAAAAGTGAAGATTACAGATGCTTTAATTTTTTATTTTTGTCTGTTAAACATTATTTAACTTTGTCGTCTGCAGCTCGGAGGCGAATTTTTACCAAAAAACCAACAACGAAAATTACAGAAAAACAACCAAAAAAAAAAGAAAGAAAATAAACGGAAAATAAACATCAACGCTTTTGGATTTTCTGGATTTCACTTTAACCATCGACGCTGTTGGAATCGAGACTTTCTCTTCACTGATGATTTTATTTTTTTTCTCTGTTTGACTTCATGACGACTCTCGTGGAGATTTAACTGAACGACATCGGCCGGCAGCTGTTCACGTTGTTTCTACTGTTCGGTGCGTTGAGTTCCCGTCTGCCTTAGCCCGGACCGTCGGGCCTTTTCTACACTGTCTTCACGTCTTTTTATAAAAACAAATAATACTGAAAAAAAAAAAAAAGGTTTTATATACGTTTTAAGTTTTTTGGAAAAGGAGAATCGGCTGTATGATATTTGGCATGAGACGTTTTCTGTTTACATCCATAAACATCTTTTTCCATTTTGTGTTAAAGGTTCTTACCCTTTCAAAATAATTGTCACTGCTTCCTGCGAGTCAACGAGATGATTTTTCAGTATTTGGTAGAAAAGTGCCTTGGCCCTGATTTCCCTCCTCTTTCTCCTCCTGTGGACTTTTAGCAGATTTTAAATACATATAAAGGGAAAGACGTCCTCGTAACAACTCTTCATGCAACAGGTTATTTTTCTTTGTGATGTACAAATGTAAATATGAACAAATGGCTGTGTATATTTGAGTTTAGTAACTTAAGTGATGCTTTGTATCATAGTTATTCTAAAGAATAAGATTTTTTTTTTGTGGTTGTTTTTTTTTTTTTCTAATGATGTCATTCCGTTTGTGTCCGTCAACACTCAGACAGGTGTTCTCCAGATGTTCGGACTGTGTCCAGAGTCGGTTTGAAACTAAAACACATTGTTTGTCATGATGTGTTGTGATCATTTGTGTCAGCTGTTAATGAGACAAAGAGTGTGTTTGTTGGGGGGGGGTGGAGTCAGAGCGACAACTGTAAGAAACCCCCCCCCCAAACAGTCATCTTCATTTCAGACTGAAGATTTAAAACCTAGTGCCACCGCACAGCAGCTGTTTCACGTTATTTAAAAAGCCCTTTTACACGTACGTACAAACCTTAAGTCTTAAGGGCCAAGAAACAAGATTTACATTTTTGGAGCAAAATATAATTCAAGGTCCGTTCTTCACCCACTGATTCAAACGACTCGGACCAACTCTCCAAAAAGCATCTGAACGTCATCACACAGGTTATTAACACGGAGAATTCTTTCAAAAACACTTTTCATGTTTGTATGTCACAGGCTGTTTGTTTGTATGTATTTAAATATTAAAAACACTGTTAGCGTCCTGTTCCACAGCAGCAGCGCCTCCAGAACTCAACACATACGAGTCAATATGTGTGTGTCCGCGTTTTTTCCCTCAACTGTCCCTGTTCACTGACACATTTTTTATTTGTGTCCCTTTTGAAATTTCGCCGCTGGTTCCAGATCCATCATTTCGTCTTTAATTTTTCCCTGAAAACGACTGAAGCAACAACTGGTTCACTTCCTGGTTTCCAACACTGTCCAGAGTCACATGTCAACATTTTACATTCCCTCAGTCAAGTGCACGGCTCTTTGCATTTCATCGCAGCATCTCGTTTGTAGTGTACTTTAGAATACACACAGTAATAGGATATAAATATGGTGCATCACATGTCAGCTCCTTTTATTCCCCCCCATCTTTGTAACATTTCAGTTTAATTCAGAAGTCCAGAGTTTATAAAATGCAAGTTTTTATTGGGAAATGAATCATTTGTGGAACCAGCACTCGAGATTTCTTCAGGTCACAGGGTCCAAACCCCTCGCGTCTGTCGGCTGCAGCGATGCTACGCAGAGCGATGGAAGTTCCCTGTGACGGAAATCAACCACCCCAGCCCAAGTGCCTTTGAGCAAGATCGCAGTCCCCATCGCAGACAAAGGGGGCGTGGTGTGAATCTCCTGGCTGTGTTGTAGCCCCGCCTCTCCTCGTGTATCGACCCTGGTGTAATGAAGGGAACAAGTTGTTGTCACTGTCGGTTGTTGTCGGTTGTTGTCGGTTGTTCGTACAGAGTTTCTGTTTCTGTTTCTGCCCGAAGAACAAACAGGACGAGAGAAAACTTCAGCATTAAAACAAGTGTCATCAGTGTCTGAACGTTGTTTTCAATATGTTTATGTTTTTGTTAATGATGCTGGTGCAAATCATGGAGAATCCAAATTCACATCGTGTCAGTTCATTTGATCCCCCCCCCCCCCCCCCCAGAGGCTGAATGTGCAGAACATTGTAATTATTTTGTACAAAATTTGGTCAAAGTCTTGGTTTGTTAGTGGAATTTTTGTTTGTTCTTAGAACAATCCTATTATTTATTAAAGTATTTTATACCAAAGCTTATTTCCTTTTGTCTTTTTTTAATAGTAACGTATTTAAAGATGAAGGATTCTTATTGGCTGTTGCTAATGTCCTCCTACCTGACCCTTTGTGAAGCCCCGCCCCTTTATATTACTGTTGCTAAAGCAGGCAAACTTCAGATTCTACAACTTTAAATGTGCAGATAAAAAATTGGGTAAACTTTAATGATAGTTCGTCCATTTCTGCATAAATGATTATCAAAGTGTCGTGATTTAAAAAGATGAGCTAACAGGTCCCCGGTAAAAACCTGTATCACTAACCTGCAGCCTCTTTTAGCTAACGTTAGCACGAACTCTTATTAAACCAGGCTGGTGGTGAAGCTAAGCTACTGCGCTACATGCTACATGCTACATGCTACATGCTACATGATTGTTCTTGTTTCTAGTTTCAAACATTTAAAGTATTATTTACCTTCCTGGAGTTTGAGGGTCGACTGCTTCATTAAAACTCCATTAAAGGTTCCAGAAGTAAATTAAAATACTTTGACAGATATTTAGCCTTATTTCTAATTGAATCCTCAAAATCATAAACTTTTTTAAAATATGGGAATGTAAATATTTACGATAAAATAAATAAATTTTGAATAAATAAATACATGTTTTGCTTGATCACGAGTAATTTGAAACATCAACGTTAATGATCTGAGTCCCGAAGCAGCCAATCAGCTGCCTCTCTGCCTCCCGCCTCATTTAGCGCCAGGCCAATGAAGTGAGTCCTCCTCGCGCCTCCATCTGCCGCTTTAATGACAGCGGAGGAAATTATTAACTTCAGCCGCTGTGCATGAAAGCCTTCCAGCAGCTGGGCTGAATACCCACAATGCTTAGTGGGACGCTGTGTCCCGCGCCGTGTGGTTCATTAACCCGACTGTTGTTTTGGGAAGAATGGGAAACGTGTCTGGAATCCTGGAGGGCGCGGAGCTCGGGTCGTGTACGTGGCAACAAGTCGCTGACCTACTTGGAGAGAAGTGAAGGAGATGGTGGAGGAGGAAGAGGAGGAAGAGGAGGAAGAGGAGGAAAAGCCAGTGGTGGATCACGTTGGATCCCACAATACAGCGTGGGAGCTAATACCAGATTCCAACCATTGGAACCAGTGAAGGCTGCTGGTCCACAGCACGTTTCAGTGTTGGAATGAAACAGACCTGAGTGAAGTGGCTGAAGATCTATAAACAGAAACCAGAGGCTTCTCACTGATTCTACATATTCACACGTAGAATCTGGATTAAGTGGAAGATGAATAACTTCCTGGATGTCACAGTGATGAATCAGTTTCAAACACCTTGTTTTGTTTGTGTTGAGTTTTCGCACAACTTCCAGCATTAAAATCTGCAAAAAACACCTCATGACCAACATCTGAAGGCTCATGTGACGTCAGACAGCCTCTCATTGGCTGAGCCAGTTGTCAATGAGGCCTTGGTGGTTATTTATTCGCTCCCCCCCCCCCCCCTTGGCCACATGGCACCAGATTAGCCAATGAGCAGAACTCATTCCCAACAAACAAAATGGCCACAGGCCTGAGAAGGTTTCCTGAAAGTCACAATATTTTACACCTGTCGGACGAAGTTTAACTCGATATCAGAGTTTACACAAACTTCAGCTCCTCCCCCCCCCCCAGATGAATCACTGTGTTTAATGGCGGCCATCTTTGAAGTCCCTGTTTCTGTCTGAAGAGAGTAAGTTGTTCTGTGTTTGTTCTTTTACAGAATCGATGGTTAATCGATGCTAACTTTGGGCGACGTGTTCCTCGGACCGAGTCTTGTTCTGAACTTCGGAGCTTTCTACTCAGTCAGGGAACCTTGAGGTTTCGTCAGGGAACATTTAAAAATGTGCTGCTAAACTAAACTCGCCTGTGATATGAAGCAGTCAAAGATGACTCGTCTGAAAATCTGTTCATAAATCCACCAGTTTAAAGCACAAAGGTGAATTAAATCAAACAAAACAGCTTCTACACGTTCAGATGGTTTCAGTCGAACCAATAAACGACCAGTTTACAAGCTAATTCACCAGGAGACAAATGTTACGCATCAGAATCTGTTTAAGTCCAGTTAAGTGTTCACTGGTGCGACTGGTGCTTCCTCAAACCACAGTTCAGGCCCAGACAGCAGTAACTGGTGTAAAACACACAGAGTGGTTTCATGCTCCATTTGACGCTTCTCGTCTTGGATCATTTAAACGACTGAAATCCGTCTCCACAGCGACGCGCCGACGGCTTCGCTTGATGTTTGACTGAAACTCTCTCACTTCCTGCCTCCAGACGGACGGACGGGTCGCCGTGGTGACTGATCTGCTGACGAGGTGGACGACCTGTCATACCTCCATCACCAGGCGTGCAGGAGATGGTGGATCAGGTCAGTCGGCTGGTTGCGTTGTGTGTTTAGAGGATTTAACAACATCCTGACACGTCCGTCCAATAGTTACAACAAAGAGCAAAGAGAAAAGGATCAAATGTGACATTTAAACTTTCATCATAGAAATGGCTTTTGGCTAAAAGTGGCGTCAGTTGCATATAGATATATTTGTGAATACTAAATGAGGCAACTCTGTCGAAATAGATCCAAGACGGTTTAAGAGCATGAAGGGATTGGAACCTATGTAATTCAAACCGTTTTAAGACATGAAGAGTCCGGACTATTTAATCACCAAAAGCTCTGGAATGTCCTCGTCTCTCCAAGTTGACGTCTTCGTCTTCTACATGTACGGCTCCTCGTCTTCCTCCTGAGATGATTCTTTATCTCAGTGTTGCCTCCTTCGACCCGGACGTTTCCTTCCTCACATGAAGCCCCTGTGGAAAGTTTCTGTGCAGCTTTGGAAAGAACTGATGAGTTTTTAGAGTTAAAATAATTTCCGTCAGAGAAATTACAATTTGTGAAGTAAATGATTTATTTCTGCTCCGATTTATTTGCATATAAAGTTTTAAAGTACGACTTTGTCTAAACTCGTTAATGATTTACATCTGATACCATCTGGCTTCTGTTCGGCTCAAATTACGTTCAATAACAATAATATTCATTAGAAGGAAGTGGAGGTGACTCATTCTGCCTAAAGGAGCCGTTCACCCTGAAAGAACTTAATCTGTTCAGGTGTGAGAGGAGCTTGAAGTTGGAGAAATGATTTGTGACTCTGACAGGAATAGAACTGTGGGATTACTGGGAGCTGCTGGGCCACGGATCAGTATCAGCTGGGCCCTCGTGCACCAGTCGGATGTGTTGGGAGCAGATCGAGGTCTGACGGCAGGTCGGGAGGAGCTGAGGGAGGCCGCTGCCTGGACACGGAGACGGGGAGGGAAGCAGGAATGCTCGGTGGAGCTCCTGAGGACAGCAGGAGAGCCGGATTCCTCCTCACAGCGACCACGCCTCGGCCTCTCCCCTGGCGGCCGGCCCTCCGACTCCTCCCGGGGTTAGGGCCCAGTCCACATGTTCAAACGGAGATGAAAGGCGCCCGGTAGGAAGGTTGTCTGTGCCAACAGCAGCCGCCTGCCAAGTGAGCCCTGCTTAGCGCGCTCGCCCAGATGTTCCCGACACACTGGAGGTTCTGCTCCCCCCCCAGGGACGAGGAGGGAGCCTCCGCTTGACCCCTTCACTTCAAAGTGTGGAGGAGGATTCAAAACAATGAGCACACTCAGAGAGAGAGAGTTGAGATGATTCAGGACCGAGCCGTGGGTCGGGCCCCTCATGAGAATCCCTCACATTAACACGTGTGTCCTGTGAGTTCGTGTCCGTTTGCTGCTGATCGATCCAGTTCTGTACGTCTCTGCAGTTTGAGTCTCTGATCATGAGAACATCTGTTTCACAGTACGACAGCAGAGTAACTGTTACAAGACCACAATGTACATTGTACTGTACTTAACTACATTCTCCATGTACTTGTACTTCACTTTATTAGATTTACTTACAGGCACATTTCTGTACTTTCTGCTCAATAACGAGATCAAT
>NC_047172.1:1810540-1895540 GCF_009819705.1 Hippoglossus hippoglossus | reverse complement strand
ATGATGTGTGATGAATTCACTCTGAGTCGCTCCTGACGAGGATCAAGCCCCATGAGTTTGGATCTTTGATCCCGAGTCGGTGCTGGAGGTGAGTGAGTGACGGTAATAAATGATTTCATCTCTCTAGTGAAATCCAGTCATCACCAGTCAGACCCTCGTGGAGGTTTGATGATTTTAAACCCTTCTACATCCTGATCTGTTATCAGGACGTTCGGTGTTTGAGTAAAGTTTCACGTCAGGCTCCTGAACAGACTCAGAATCTGTGCTGCAGCTGCTCTTCGTCTCCATCGTCTCCTCTGACGTTCATCACAACTTCCCCTCGAGAGGAGCGTCGCACTTTCCCCACCTCTCTGACCACAGAGCCTCTTCAGCCCTGGTTTCATGTGATGTCTCTGACACTCTCTCTCTCCACTTGTCTCGCCCCTGCTCGTGCTTTCATCACACTCCAACCGTCCGCCTCCCTCAGCACAAAGTGCCAGGTATGGTTCGTTCCAGCCAACACCCTCCCCCCCCCCCCCCCTCTCATAGTTTCCCTCTGTGGATCTCTGCCCTCGCCTCCTTGGGCACATTTCACTCATTCCACCTCCTGCTGCCTGTCGACTGAAGCCACAGGTGCCACAGTACGATGTGATCAAAGTGTGATCGGCAGATAAACCCGACTGTTTCCATTTTTCTCTGTTATCTGAAACCTCCCCCGCTTCCCTCAGGATTTTGAAGGGAGGTAGAATTTGCAATTTGAATCAGACGTGTTGAGATCTGCCTGTTTCGGGACGCAGGAGAAAAACTAAAGACGTTTCGCCCGAGTGAGAAAATCACCTTATATCTGCTGTCAGATGAGAACACACTGCAAACTGCACTTCTGATTATTTTCCGCGTGTTTCTGCTTGAATCGAAGGATTGATTGTTGGGCTCTGGGTTGAGGAAGTTTTACGACCCCTGGGCTGATGCTGTCCTTTGAATGCCATGTGCTGAATTCTCAGATTTATGGCTGCAGAGACGGAGGGTTTTCACCCAACAGCAGGACAACGCTCATCATAAATCCAAACTGGGATGGTGGATATAGATATTCATGCGCTCGTCCACCAGCAGCAGTTAAACAACAGACTTGATTTATTTTTAGAAACCTCGTCTGATCTGCAGCACACGTTTGTTCCTGTTTAGGTTTCTTCCCCCAGATCCTGTCGGTTTCAGGCCTCGCAGCGAAATCCATATTCATGCGTGACGTGAGTTTTCTACACACGTGCAACTGATACACAAACACACATGATCGACATGGAGTTTTGTGATGATTAACATGTGCGACAGCGTCCGCGTCCCTCTGGTGTCCATCTGTGTCACGCCACAAACACACAAACAGATCGTCTGATGCACGAGCACAGATGGAACTCAACAGCCACACATGGTGCAGCAGTGTGGTACAACACAATGTTCAGCTCCGGCTCTGGACAAGAACAATAACTTTATAATAATAAATTCTTTGTTTGGTTTATTAGCAACGTGAAGCTGCTTCATCGCCCCCTAGTGTGTTGGTGGTGCAGGAGGTGCTGCGACTCCAGGTCCATGCGTGAAGTGGACGGAGCAAGTTTCTATTCACAATAAAACTTTATAACTTTATTTATATTGCACCGTTAGTGCTTCACAAAGAAGACGAATGGAAAACCAGAATATGAAACATCAATAAATGATATAAGTCAAACTCTAAACTCAAGGTACAACAAACAAAATGCATTTTAAAAAATGACAAAGGATAAAAGTTAAAAGGTAAAAGTGAGTTTTGATGGATCAACAGAAGCTTGTAAAGTTAAAACTGACGAGGTTAAATTACCCGAAGTGACTCAAAGTCCCTCGTGTGTGAACTCCAGCCGCAGACTCTGAGTCCGAGTGCATGAAACCTGGCTTGTTAGAGCTGACGGAGCCAAACTGTTGGCGTTGACGAAGATCTGTCAAAGGAAAACGTGGTCGTGTGGATGCAGCCTGAACAAACCCTGGATCCTGGGGGCGGCGGCGGTTGCTCCTAACCTTTCTGGGGTTTTGTCATGTCATGATATTTATACCAGAGAATTCCAAATCCCTTGACTTTGGCTTGGACACGTCACTGCTGCGGTTTTGGCCCGAAACCCTTCGGCTCAGAAAACAAGCACCGACAGTTTGTTTTTCGTCGGGACTCTTGTGTAACCAGGGTGACACGGTGATGGTTCTGACGGTCTGTTGTTCTTTACTCGGGCGGATCCATACTCATGGCGTTCCTGACTTCTACGGTGGGATTGCCACGGCGTTGTGTAAACTATAACTCCGACCGGAGCAGCTGTCAAAGTAGAGAGAGGGAGCTGTGCGTGAAGCTGACAGGGGAGCACGACCAGCAGATACACCTCCTCCTCTCGGGGCCTCGGCTTTGATGTCGGACAACAAGAACCGACCTGTGTTTTTCCACCGTGCAAGTGAAACCAAAGACCTCAGCGGATCTTTGCAAAGGTAGCTGAGGAGGCTTTTTTCTGCTGATGTCTCAACTTATAAAAAAGCCTTTGAACTCAACACCTCTTCACAGGCTCGCTGCCCTCCGCACCACTGCTGCTGCACGACGGATGGACGGAGGGAGAGAGGGAGGGATGGAGGGAGAGAGGGAGGGATGGAGGGAGAGAGGGAGGGAGGGGGGGATGGAGGGAGAGAGGGAGGGATGGAGGGAGAGAGGGAGGGATGGGTGACTTCTCTTGAAAGCGCAGGTTTGCGTCTCTCCAGGAGCAGCTGAGCTGAGACGACAGCAGCTAAGTGGCTCCTGTGAAGAGGTCCTCAGAAGTCTGGACGGAGGTTAATGGGCCACTTCACCCCTGAGTTTCCAGGTCAGATCTGAAGATAAGACATGAGACAGATAAACCACCACTCAGCCGACCACCCTCCACTCACACAGGAGGGGGGGGGGGGGGGGTTGTTGCCTTCACCCTGAAGAACAAGGACGTTAAACCTGATTTATTGCGTCTATATATAGGTTTTACAGCAAGATACCGAGGTTCATGTAAAGCTGTTCTCAAACGTCTTGTTTTGATCTGATTTTATATTTCCTGTGTGCAAACGGGAACAGAATGAATCTGTAGTTTGTTCACTCAGTGTTTGATTAAGACGTTGTAGCTTAAAGCAGAATGAATATATACTTATATCTACTTTTTTTTAAGTTCAGACAGGAAACTGTGTGACTCAAAGTTGAATTGGATCAATAGAGAGACAATCAGTCCCTGAAATTCATCAAGCTTCACGCTCATGAGCTGCTTTCACCCCCCCCCCCGACATTTAGCATGAGAACAATTTTAGATTTCAGTTCCCTAAATCCTAAATATGGCTTTTTTTTGTTTGTTTTTTCATCAAGATCCATGAATCATTCCGCAGAAAAATGTTAAATAGAAAAATGCTCCAATCTCGCAATCTTAAAGAAAGTGATAAGTGAATTCTTTCCTGACTCAGTTTCATGGGAATTTCTCCAGAAGTTCTTGCGTAAACCTGCTGACAAGCAAACTGAACGGGGTGAAAACATAATCTCCCTAACTGGAGGTGATGAAACAACTGATTTAATCTGATGACTATTTGACTCAAAATGTCACAATAAAGGTACAAATGTAATCCAGGTGTAATCTGTAATCTGTGCATCACTACTGCAGAGGAGTCAAATCCTCTTTATCCTCTCTTTAACATGTTAAAACTACAGCGTTAAAGAAATCTTTTAAAGTCTTTGCAGGTGAAACATTTGGCTCCAGATCTTTTTGTGCGTTTGCACCTGAGACTCGACACAAATCACTTCTGCCCCTCCACATAAATAACTGATGCTTCTTCTGCAGCAGAGGAATTCGAACGCCTCCTGTAAATGGATCCATGTGACAGAAGCTGCTTCATGCTGAAGACGTTTAGTCTTTGCTGCAGAACATCTGCAAAAAGGGCCGAGACGACGCAGCGGTGTATGTAAATCGGAGCATATTTCTGTACTTCCTCTGCGACCCCCCCCCCCCGCAGCCACCCTACACCTCAGCTGGTCGGTGCGTTGGCCCGAACTTCAAAGCCTCGACTCTGCTTCAAACCAAACTCTTTTAGAGAGAGAATCCCAGATGCTTCTTGTGGACGTCCAGCAGAGCGTCAGGAGACGGATCTGAGGATCTGACCTGCTGGACACCCGGGGGACCAGAGGGACGCTCGCCATCCCTGGAATCAAACACCGAACACCTAACACCGTGGTCGACACGTAGCACGATCGCAACGTCACTGCAGACGTGTGCAGATGATGAATTCATCAGTTAAATCAAAAAAGAAGTTATTTCTGGTGTTAACATGCGAACCTGAGACATCCAGTCACAAGTGGACGGCGTTAGATTCCCGTCACTCCGGGGGCCACTTGTGATCGGATCTCGCTTCCTGCTCTACATGGAAATAAACACGTCATTTTGTTTTTGTATTTGACGACCAAATTATGATGTTTTTCCCCAAATGGAGTTTGTACATGTGTTCGATGACGTGATGTGTTTGTGTGTGTGTCTGTGTGTGTGCAGTCAGTTGGGACTGACTGACTGAATGAATTTGTGCAGCTCTAAAGACGAAACGGCTAAAACCAGACTAAAAGGACTCCGAGGTTTCAAACTAAAACGGAACCAGCAGCGTTTCCAGACTTCTCCGTTGTGACGGCTCTGACACTCTGCAGCAGCGTGGACACCAGACGTATCTGCAGCAGCGTGGACACCAGACGTATCTGCAGCAGCGTTGGTGCCATTTCAAAGGAAAATGTGGATTTAGCCTGAGTCTTGTTTTCTGCTTGACCCAGAAATAGTGAAACAGATGATGCACATAAACAGCTGAAGACAGTCGAGGGGGTCGTGTTGAAGTTTTGCTAAATTTACTCCACGTTTGGTCTTTTCGTTGGACGGATTAAAACAGAACATCACAGAGCTTTAAAACCATTGTGCTTAATGATAAACACGGCGCACAACGACCTGCTTGGATTTCATGGCCAATATAAACAGCTGCCTCCATTACTTGATCTGCGGGATTAGCATCAATACCCCGAGTGATTAACGCCTCCGTGACGCTGCCTTCCCCAGTTTCTCTCACTCCTCTGGCAGCCGAGGGAAAACCTGTCGAGCACCATCTGATCCCGGTTGCATTGTTGAGTCCGGGCTCGGGTTTCCACCGCGGCACCTTCCAGGTCCAGCTGGACGCAGGCTGCGCTGGATTTCTTTTTGCCCCTGCGAACGCTCACCTGCTTCTGATTCACGCACACATGCCGCATCAGCGATGATCACTGACAGGTCGCTTTGCTCATCCTCCACAGCCGAGCAGGGCTGGATCCACTCCGAGGGCTTTTCGTTTCAAAGCCTGATCCGTTTTTTTGCAGGAATTCATCGCTCCGTTACTTCAAAGATGCAGATGAGCGAACGCTCCAGAAATGCACTCGGTCGCTGAAATCTCGTGATTTTAATGCCTGAGAGCGGATGAACTTCTGATGTTTGGCGGTTTGAGAGGTTGTGGCGCAGATTGTGGACTAAAACTTTCCTTGCTCAGCAAATGTTTGTGGTTGTTTTAGGGACTTGAAACTCTTAATGACCCAGATGTGAGTTATAGTCTATTATTGTCACCAGTGGCTGAAGCACATGCATTTCTAAATATAAGAGATAATAGATTTTAATAGATTTTTATTCATCCCGCCCCAGAGAAACAGACGATTCTTGTTAGAATTGTTTTTTATTTCTTTCTCAGTATTTATCGACAATCACCAAACTTTGTCCTTTGTCCCAAATCAGGGAACAATATGAAACATCATGATTCATCCTCTGGGAACGTGAATCTTTGCACCAAATGGGATTTTAAGATATTCTGCTCTCATTATTCTTTAAACTATAATTAAAATGTCAGTTTTCTGTCATTAGATTTATTTTATTGTTGGAAATAATAAAAGGGACCTGAAGCGTTTGTCCTAATGTTTGAGTGGATGGATTACTGGATTACCTCTTAGCTTTAATTTGCTTGTAACTTGGATCTCGATGACACACGGACTTAGACTCAGGCTTTTATTGTTCCAAGTGTGGATCCCGTCAAACAGGAAATAGCTACCAGATCCATGTGGCGAGGAGTGAAAACATTACAAGCCGTGATGGCTGCATACCTCCTCTGATGCCGTCTGCCGCAGCAGCTGGAGGCCGAGCGTTAGCATCGAGTGTCATCATCTGTCTTTTCCTTTTTACGTCATTTAATGCGTTGACCTCCGACCTCCGGTGATTTCTCAGCTCCACTTACATTCCTCCTGCGTTGTTACAGCAGTGAGCCTCCGCGCTCGATGGAGCAGATTCACAGTTTGAATGTTTAATGTTGTTACAGTCAATTTTACATGTTTATTTTAGTATCGAAGTATTCTGATGGTTCACTTCAGTAGAATCAGTGATATAACAATATTTAAAACACTGTACTTTGGAAGAAATAGAATCAGCATCATCAACAAAATGTTGGAACTCATTCTGTCGTATTATCATATTTCATTGGATTAAAACCTTTGAGCAGTAGTTTGCGTAGTTTGTTTTAATCTGTAATATAGTTTATTGTCATATTATATTAGTTTTATCTGTTGTGGAGTAAAAAGAACAATATTTTTCCGCAAGAAATGTCGTGAGGGATAAATTCAAAGTGTTAAGATTGTGTCTGTGGAGCCACGTCTGGGTGAGTTGATCCTGGAAGCTCTGGTTTCTTACTGGTACTTGGCCCATTGGTTGTTTTTACTCTTTTCCACAAGTCAACAAACGAGGAACAACGTGTTTCTTTAGACTTTTAGTAGCTTCAGACGTCGGATGGAACCAACGATCGCTGTTTTCCCATTTGACTCTAAACTCTCCAGCCTCTGGCCCCTTTCTTCATCCTACACAGACATCAGAGTGCTTTCAATCTGGTTTTCTGCAAGAGAGCTAATAATACGTGCGTTTCCCCAAATGTCAAAACAATTCCCTTTTAATAAATTAGCCAGCGAGCGAGCTCATAAAAAAACAGATGTCGAGCAGCGACTTTTGTCTGTTTTGTGTCCGACATCAGGGGCCGAGTCGTGCACGCGGAGGACGACCTGATGTGAAGGGACAGAAAGTGAAACGCAACCAGGAACCGACTCTTTACCGACACATCACCTGGGTAACGACACCGAGACGCTCGTGGCTCCTCAGCTTTGTGTTTATTTGCACTTTTCAACCATTTGCATGTGTGAGAATCTCAAAAATGCAAAAACTGAGCAGGACACGTGAATACAGAGGGTGTGTGTCTGTGTGTGTGTGTGTGTGTGTGTGTGTGTGTGTGTGTGTGTGTGTGTGTGTGTGTGTGTGTGTGTGTGTGTAAGACATACCATGCCTGATTATTCATGCTGTTAAGACAGTGGCTGGGCTTGAGGTCTGCAGCTGCTGTTCTTTGTGTGTCTTTGTGTGTGTGGGGGGGCTTCGGTGATGTTAGGGAGTCACTGCATCAAACGCCCTGACTCACACACAGACACACACACACAGACACACACACACTCTGACTAGACACAACTCATCAGACCGTCACACGTCTCCTGGAAGGTGAACGTCTGCTGGTGAATACGAGCTTCACAGACCCAAGCAGAGTGAGCGCTCTTTTTGTCTCTGCCGTCTCTGATGCTGAATTCAAAGTCCAAATGCTTTTATGAGTCAGAAAACATGTGCACGAGTCAAATCAAACCCAGAAGACAAACAATAAAACAACACATGGGCCTTCGCAGAATAAAAGGCTGCGGTCACATGACCTACTTAAAACATATCAAAGCCCAGAAAGTGGACTTGTAAAGGACTCGAGCCTGTGACGTTACCTTGGTGTTGCGACCTCTTGCAAAGCAAACAGTAAACCAAGACTCTGCCTCTAATCCCGTCTCACGTCTCACTTCCCAGAGAGCGGATTAGTCGGTTCTGTTTGGATCCGTAACCTGGAGACGGGCCGGAGCTGATTTCCACGCTGACGCTCCAAACCTGCCAATCATCCTCACATAGGTTGAACCGAGACGTCTGTTAATGAATCGCTCACACCTACATGCAGGTTTCGGTGTCTTGCCCGAGGGCACTGCGGCAAGCCAAGTGGGGAGGGACAGGGATTGAACCGCTGGTCTTCTCGTTTGGTGGACGACCCGCTCTACCTCCTCTGAATCTTAGTTTGAAGTTGTGTTTGTTATTCATTGATTTCCTTATAGATAAATTACTTTTACACTTTATATCTTTGGTTCAAACCCAGTTTAATATATGTATATATATAATCTTATTTTATTGTTTATATTGTATTTATTATTACATATATTGTTGTACATTATATATAATATAGAGCACATGTAAACTACATCTATTTATAGATGTAGCTTGAGATAATTATTGATTTCTACTTCTCACTCATTTTCCAATTTGTAGATTAAATCATTACGTGTTTGATTTTTTTTTAACACATCACGGTTTATAAATAAAACTTTTTCCTGTTTATTTTTTCACTTGTTTGTATAGTTTCTCGATGCTCAGAATAAATAAAGAGGAATAATTGCTGCACAAAATTCTGTTCGTTTATTTCTGAACTTTTTTCGTTATTTGTTCAAATGACGCAACATTAGAGATAAAAGGATAAAATCTCGTTATAAGCATTTTCCCCCCGTGGACACTGACTCATGTTTCTTTTTGGAATTAGACATCGTTATTTTAATCGTTGAATTATCTTTTATTATGTCGGTTTTCCAGCCGTTGCTGTGACGAGACGTCATCCACAAGTCATCGCTGCTTCTTGTCTCAACAGATCTTCGGTGTCACAGTTCAGGGTGTTGATGTTCTCTGTGGGAACAGCAGCGTTTTTCTTTAATTTCTTTCTTCAGTATCCACACAACAGTAATTTGACGTGTTTGCTGAGGTGAATCTGGTGAAACCATGACAAACAGATTCACCAGCAGCGAACACTGTAATCATCGTCCCCCACTGTCGAGGAGACGGAACCATTATTCACTTTTTAATCTTTGAGACGAGTGAAGAAGAAAACGTCTCTTCGCATCCCCCAATTAGTCTTTCTTCACAAATGTCTCCGGAGCGGAACGTCAACAGTCGGATGAAGCAGAGATGATCCTCAGCGTGGGAGAAGCTTCTCTGTAAATGTGTCTCAGATTCTCTCTCCTGATCTGGTGATAATCTTCTCGCGGGCTGGTGGAGTGCCAACGCAAACCTGAGAGCTCGGTGTGTGTGTGTCATCGCCGAGGGAACGTTCCTCTGACGCGGTTCAGTTTGCCAGCAGGGGGCGCTGTGTGCTGCTCTTCTCATAATTGTCGTAAATGAGACGTTTCTTTTCCTCCAGTGTGTTATATAGGTTGTTTTTAAATAGAAGCTCTTCTCCCTCACAGAAACATGGAAGCTCCTGAAACACGTCGTCAGTTCTCCGACTGATACGTTCGCTTCATTTGCATAACGCACGCCAAGCAGCTCGTCGGCCACGCCCCCTAACGAAGGCAGGTAGAGCGTACTGGATGATGTTTACACTAAAATCGTAGTTTATTTTGTGTTTTAACTGCAGAGACATTACGTTAATATCTAAGGACTTTAATTGCACTTGGACCAATGAAATGCATGATGCTTAATAACTAAATAAAACACAAATTCCATGGAGGCATCTTTTCCAACAGTGAGTTCGTTGCGAGCGGTTTTGAAACCTGTCGGTCACATGCTCAGCTCTCGAGCGTCTGAAGCTCCTGCAGGAGACGCATCGTGTTTTGATATTTCTCTGGAGTCTGTGTTAATCTGGTGATTGATGAAAACCTTCCAGCACAAAGCCGCAGCGTCCAACAGATTCCAGCGCCGCCGCCGATCCAAACCACTTTGTCTCCCTGTCGCTGATCCTCGATGACAGCGAGCGACGACTCGGTGTGACAGACGCTTACGAGTGATTAATACTTTAGGAGGAGTGCTGCTTTGTTCCCTCTGTGAACATTACTGTCAGCGAGCTAAATCCCTCGTCTCTGTCCAAACACGCCGCCTCCACCGTGCCTACCTGAGCTTGTCTGGGCAAACGGCAGGCGAGTGACGGCTGAAACGCTTCGGTAGAGAACAGCATCTTTTACTCGTAGCCTCAGGGACCATGAACTGTACTGAATGACTCATCAAGAGAACCTGCATGAGGGGGCGATTAGCGTCTTCTCCCGGCCTTTAATGGAAGCGAGAGGCAAACCGGCGGCACGCCCCGATCTGAGGGTTTCACAGGTAACGTCCTGTAAAGATCCTGCAAGAATAGAAATGTAACGGAAGAGAAGAGAAGAAGAGAAACTTCACAGACGAGGAGAGGAGTGTTTTAAATGATTACACCTTTTATTTGCTTTGACAGAAGTTTTACCCGCAAGAATAACATCACATGATCCTGTGATTCAGTGTCGAGCTCGTGTCTTTCCAGATGAACGGAGTCTAATTATTCTACAAAAGTCTTCAGCTTTCAAATTCAGACGAAAGAACGTTTTTCCATTTCTGTTTAACACAATTTTTCTACACGTTACATTCTGTAGCCATTTTTTAAAAACAAATAACTAGCAACTTTAGCTTAGCTTAGCATTTAGATGCTTCGGCTTCACGTCATCAGTCTTTAGTTTGTTCGACCATCGTAAAACCAATTGTACCAACTGAAGCGTTTTAATTGTCTGAGAAAACAGCGCCCTCTTGCTGTTCTGTTTGCCACTAAGCTAATAAATCCTACTTCAAACTGGGGTGTGGACGTCAGAAAAGGGTTTTGTTCGTCTAATTATACTTTCACGGTAAATCTGGCAGTTGTATATTTTGCTTGAGATGTTAAATTTCACACGTTGGGTTCCAGCATTGTCTCCGTCTCCTTGTCATTGAAGTTCCCAGAGGAAGACGATTGTCTCTGAGGATAAAGTCGTGTGGTTGAGATGAAGAGGTTCCCTCCTCTCTGCTCCTCCTCCTCCTCCTCCTCCTCCTCTCCTCCTCCTCCTCCTCCTCCTTCGCTCTTGTTCTCACATGTTAAGTTTGGTTTGGCTCAGAAAGCGGCCGAGCATCTCGACATGAGGCGCAGAGCGGCACGTCTGGCGGTCGGGTCGGTACTCGTCACCTCTCGGGTCCTGATGATTTGCTGAAGTGTTGCGTTTGGAAAAAAAAAAAACATTCACCGCATCGTTTGTCCAAACTCTTCGTCAGTTTTAAATCCAGTCAGGATGAAGAGAGGGGTGTATCGTGTGTTTGTGTGTCTGTGTGTGTGTGTGTGTGTGTGCTGTAACATGTCAGCAACCCTGTGTGCGCTGTTTTTCCACATGAGTTGTGTTTCAGCAACTGTGTGTGTCAACATGTTTGCGCACACTACTTATCAGTGTAAGTGTTCTTATGTCATCCACATTATTACACAGTAGCTCTGCTTGGAAAGTCCTTTCATGACTGAGTGAGCGTGTTCTTCTACTTCTGTCTGCGCGAGGACATTTTGGATTGAGCAACGCTTTCATGTCCAAGTCGGACCTGGAGACTCTCACGCTGGAGAATGTCCCGAGATGCTCTGGAGTTCAGTGCAGATCTGAAAGATGAAACTGATGTTTAGTCAAGCGTCCGTGTTTCTGATGAGTTAGTTATTCGATGCTATAAAAACATCGTTGATTCCACCGCTCCGCTTCTTCTTCTGGCTCCGAATTACATCTTCAGTGCAAGATGACAGCGCCGGTCTACGAGATGTTTGAAGCTTCAGTTTTGTACGACGGGAGGAAGCGGAGACGTGTCGCCCATCTTTATTTACAGTCTGTGGTGCAACGGGTTTTGAGGGAAATCTTAAAACCTGAAGGTGAAATTATTAAAATAATGAAAACGAAAGACCCAACTCCTCAATAGAGATGGGAAAGAAACTCCATAAGAATAAGGTCAAGGTCAAGGCCTTAGGAACATATCACGAGAATGAGGGTCTTTACTGTGTGTGTGTGTGTGTGTGTGTGTGTGTGTGTGTAATCTCAAGGTGAACCGGAGAAATTCATACAAACACACTGGTGATAAGTGTGCTTGTTTAGTGGCTGTAAATAATCACGGCACTTAACGTGACTGTTTTACTTTCAGCTCATAATGGAAACTCATCGTTAGCTCGGAGCAGGTGTCACCTCGCGTAAATTAAAATGTCAGCCAAAAGATTTGCCGTAAAGTAAAGTGCTGCGTGACTTGTGCAAATATGTTTTTACAAAAAGATTCTGCACAGCTTCATAACTTCAGCCTCACATCAGATCTGATGATGACTCAGCTAAATGTAATGTAATGACTCTCCCGGGTCGTCTGCGACTGTTAAAGTAAGAAATGTGCAGGTTTACAACCAAAGACACAACTAAAAAGATAAAATACCTAAACGAGCTGCAAGTTCTGACACGACACAAACAAACCAGGCATAGCTTTTCCTTATAACATCAATTTCTCTGTCATAATGTGTTTTAATGGAACAATATATTAGTTTTTATGTCTAGCAATTAAAAATCTGAAGACTTCAGACGAGTCAAATGTAGAGTTGAGTCTTTTTAAGTGTAGCCTCGGTGTTTGTGCCTCCATCATCCAGATCCATAAATTCTATTCTCTGAGAAGTCAGTGAAAATATCATCCTGCTCATATAGAAGGGGGGGGGGGGGGGGTTGTTTCCTTTCCTCTGAAGAACAGAGACGTAAAATCTGATTTATTACACGTAAATATAGGTTCGATGCCACATTGCATGTAAAGCTGTTCTCCAATGTCCTGTTTGAAGCTGATTTATTTCTTCCAGGAACCAGCCACAAGCTTCCTGAGAACAAAAGAAGGAATAAGAACAGTTAGAGTTTATTTATTTAGACGTTTAGACGTTAACAAATAATCTCGGACACGGTGTTTAGAAGTCTCGGTTTTGGACGGTTGTTTTTTGCAGTGAGGACACGTTGTCCTCTCTTTGTCAGAGTTTAGAAGTAAGATCAGAAGGTTGGTCATTTTGTCCCTGGCGCTTCATCTGGTTGCCACGGTAACATCCTCCAGTTATTGATACAAGTGCATTACATCATATCATATAGTTTACAGCTCAATAACCCAATTAGCGTGTGTTATCTCTTTAATGTGTTTCCTGTGTGGTTGAGCTTGTGACGCACGTTTCTCGCTGATGGAACCAAACTCGGTCGCTCACAGGTGAGGAGCGGGTGGGGTGGGGGGTGGGGGGGGGGGGTTGTGGTGTTGAAATATATGTGGTTAGATTTGATTTCCAAACTGACTCATTAATATCTGAACAACATTCCTGCTACGCCTCTCAGTAAATACCAGGAGAAAAGTGTGGGTTCTTCACCGGCTGCCAAGAAGTGAGCCGCTCCAGACTGTCTGTGGGAGTGTCGGCCTGAGCACCGGCTCCGAGACACTGACGCTACATGTACACACAGGTGGACGTGTCCACATGAAGCCGTACACATGTCTCTGCACAGAGCGACCTCGCACACACAAACACACACATGTGCACGTCTCACTGTCATTACAGTGCCCACTCCCACTCGCTCGCCCTCTCCTCCCTCTCATTATCAGCGCTCCGTGGCACCACACTGCAGGTTGGAGGAGACCAAAGCAGAGCAACCCTCATTACTACCTGAGGCTAATGCAGTAACCACCACGTGCGTCCGCCGTGTCTGTCTCAGCAGAGTTTGAACCCCCCCCCCCACCCCACGGACTCCGCCCTGCAGGTCATTATACAAACTGATCGTTCATGCAGCGGTTGCACTTCTTGTATTTTTGTTGTTTGTACTTTAAACTCTTCTGTCCTCCAACAACTGGCACAGCTGGATCGTCACACTTTATCAAAAGAACAAAAATCTCACCTGTTTCTCTGAATCAAACCATTTGAAGGAGAAAGTAGTGAAAAGATTTCAGGCTCCAAATCCGCACAAACGCTTAGCGACGTCCTTACCGTCTCCACGCTGCCAGGAAGACGATTGACTGTAAGCGGTGCACCGACAGTAAACAATGTTTAAGGCTCATGTTCCTGAGTTTCGGTTTAGAGAACGAGCTTCTCGTTTCCTCTCCAGACAAGGAAACTACACCTGAAGTGGTGTTTTGGTTTGAAAGTTTCATCATCGCTGTTGTTAGAGATGTTTGTCCCAGTGCATGCTGGGAGGAGACTCAATGCTGGGAGGAGACTCAGTGCTTCATCACACACAATGCAAAGCTGTATTTCTACATAGATATGAACAGAATCTGATCAACTAAAGACTAAAGATGGTACAACGTGACAGCTCCTTTAAAAGTGAAGCCAAATCTTCTTGATCGCCCCCTGGTGGCTGGCTGCAGTACAGGTAACTGTAGATGTAGTAGATGGGACATGAACCAAACTTTTCTGGAAGATGGTTTCCTGTCATTTTAGGAAGTCGTTCATGTTTCTGATCATTTAGATTTGAATTAGCTGTTTGATGATATATCTGGTTTTAGCCAACAACTGGTACATAATTGTAATAATTGTACGTTAATTGAAACTCCAAACTAAGCAGTGAGCTGGCGTTTGTCCACCTGAGCAGCCGAGAACTTCTGTATCTGAGTGGTTGACCTGCAGCGGCTCCGGTATCACCGTGAGATTTGACCGTAGCGCGGCTGAGGTCAAACGGGCCTGACAGATGTTTAATGTTCTGTGTGCGAGCGTGAGAACTCCGAGGTTATCGTCTACCGCTGCTTTGTAGGCTTTCTGCGTGGCTCACTTCTGTGTTCTGACATTTGCGAACAGCGCGGCGGAGGTCAAACAGTGTAAATGCCAGCGGTGATATACTGTTGTGTGTATCTGATGTTCTGTGTGTGTGTGAGAACGTGGAGCTTGTCATTTCACAAAACCACATGACTGGCGCTAAAAAGGGGAGGAGGAGGGGGATGTGTGTGCGGAGGGGGGCGGCGGCGGTGGTTAAGACCGCATTTGGATATGTTAAGAAGTCCTTGAAGGGTGGTTATAATTGTCAGATATACCAGTCTGACTCATTGTTTACGGCTCGCGACAAGGGCCTGTGTGCGCTGTAGCCGTCCATTCATCAAGCGACCATTACTGATTAGGCCTGTGCTGAGTTATGGTGGGAACCAGTAACGTTTCCTCCCTCATGTAGACCCGGGTTCCTGCTGATAACAAACAGCAGCACAAAGCCCTAGTGTGTGTACGTGCACCGCCGGCTGTGTTGTGTTGCGTCGCGGGGAGCAGGGTGCATTCGAAGGCCCTGCTGCGTTCAGAGTGGTGGCAGAGTATTAATAGATTTATGAGACATGCAGAACCCTTATATAAACCAGGAAATACACATCAGAAGGAGGAGGGTCCCTCCCAGTGCCACTTATTCTGGTTTCTACTGAATCACAGTTGCATGTCAACACGTGGGTGTACTTTCGAGTGTGTACTTGTGAACTTCAGTTGTGGGTTTCGATGCATAAACTATTGTTGAACACAATATTTCACCCTGTAGGCGGTTTCCTTTTGTATATTCATTCTATATTGTGTTGTTTTAAGAACTGTGTTTTAAAGGTCGTAAAGTCGATGTTGTTGAAAGTTTCACACTCACATGGTTTCACCCACAATCGCTTCAGCCCTCAAATGACGAGGATCTAACACGATCACTGATCTTACAGCTTTTCCTGGGAGTCAGATTAACGATGTTCACACAAACATATTTCACTTTGTCAGTCCACCGCTAAAACTCAGATTGAAATATCTCAGCAGCGTTTGCATGAGTGGAGGAAGAACTGGATTATTACAGAAAAAGGTAAAACATTTACTTTTCTATTTGACTAAAGTATTGAAAGTAAAAGTACTTGTAGTTTATTATGTAGTTTCTTCAGCGGCGATGCTGCTGCTGCACTTTGCTCAGGGAGGCGGGATCTAATATTACTGTCCACTCTGATTGGATCATTGGACCAATTACCCCCTCGTATTGATTTCTTTTTGAACAGTAAAATCATTTTAATGCATGTTCTTCAGTTTCAAGCTAAGCAGACGTCACAGTTCCATCCCGGCTGTTTGATTCCAGGTGACTGCAGCAGTGGAAACATGTGAATTCACGACGGCAGAGGAACGTGATATTAAATCTAAAAGCTGCTGGGCAAAAGATGAAATGTCCTCTTGTTCAAGAAGCAGTAAGTTTGTTCCTCGCTGCTGCGGCCGTGTCAGGAACCGGCCTCGGTGGCAGCTCACGACAGAACAGACCTGATTAGTGAGACGCAGAGGAGCTGGCTCCACATTCCCAGCTGCCTCGGCCCTGAACTCACTGTCAGCAGCACATCAGCAACCCACCCCCCAAAAATCACCCTCCAGAGAGGTGACACACATCCACTGTCCTCCAGACCTGTGCTGGTAACTATAGCAGCACACTAGCGGGGACAGCTTGTTCCCACTCTGCTGACGTGCTCTTGAGCAACGGTGTGTGAATCTCAGGATCCTCCAGGACGCTGGTTTCAGGTGATGGAACCTCTCGCTCACCGGGAGCTGCTAATTGTTTTGGATGAAACGAGGCAGCGGTGGAATGACGCCGGGGGTTTCACGCGTCTTTTTTGGCACAAACTCAAAAGGTTTGCGTTGCCAAAACCGGGATGTAAATCTGTCACCGTGTGCCGCTCTGGAGTGTCGCGCGTTTCCAGAGAACAATCAGAACATGGGAATCATAATCTCAATGATGAAATCTGATGACAGTTGTTGCCCCTGTTGCCAGGACGACGCAGCTGTCCGTCAAACCTCATCCATATCAAGCTGACGCTGATTTGTCATCGTCGTGATTAAAGATGGAGATTTGATCTTCTGTCCAAGCTTCCTGTATTTATCATGACAGACAAATAGTCTTAATGCAACCGCAGCTTAGAGGGAGACTATGAGCGTCTCAGCTCCGTCTCCAACCAACGTAAAAGTTCAGGATAATGTCTCGACTTCGGTCTGAAAGCAGAAACTTCAACAGCAGTTTCACGAAATCATTTTAACGCTCATATTCATTTTTGAGTCTGACCTCAAAGAGAAGACCTTATCGTTCCTAGAGAACTCTTCGTGAGGCAGCTTTGTGTCTCTCTCCCGCGTGTCGACAGCGGATCTGGAATATGTCCAATCCATCACCCGTCCGTCTTCCCCGGCATTCACTCATCCATTCTGCAAACCTGACAACTTTATTGTCCATTACACTGACAACACATGGGACTCTGTCTCTGGCACAAACACACGGCGAGCAGAAATAGATTTAAACGCAGGGGCTGACAGATTTACAGTACGTGACATAAATAACATTAGATCCTTACAACCCAGACTCCATATGAACAAACAGGTGTCTCCATTGTTCAGCTGCACAACGTCCTCTGTGCACAGATCCATGCTCAGAGGCTCAGGCAGCACAACTCAATACAAAGTCATGTACACAAAGAAAAGACTTTATTAAAAAACATGATATTTACATATAGAGTCAATTAAGTGTGAAAGAAATCTTGCAATGTAAAGAGTGTTAAAAGAGCCACGCCAACATTTAATGGGATCTTTCTTGGCCCACTTCTGTTTGGTGGAAATTTCGTAGTTTTTGCGTAATCATGCTAACAAACAAAGAAACAAACTGAGGTGAAAACGTAACCTCCTTGGTGGAGCAAATAATAATCACCTTCAACATCAAAGTTCTTTCCGGTAAAAAAGAAAAAGTCAAAGGCACCACACACATAGATCTTCTAAAAATTATATTTTACATTAAGGTCAATGAATTATGCCCAGAGAAATCTGGGAAGTAAAAAAAAACCCGTATTGATCTATTCAAAAAGTTCCTGAGCTCTGTGTTGGTCCAAGTCTCTTTCACCGAGTTTCATGGAAATCCTTTTTGTAGTTTTGGCGTAATTGTGCTGGCAATCAATCAATCAATCAATCAATCAATCAATCAATCAATCAATCAATCAATCAATCAAACCAACCAACCAACCTGGGAACCCAACAAACCAACGGATTCGAACGTTACCACCTTGACGGGTAAGAAGCTTTGTTCCTGGCTTCAAAAGAAACAGTGTGAACACTGGTACTCGGTTGCCGTGCGCTTGCTCACGAGCACAAGCTGGATCTTGTCTAAACTTACACAGAACAATTTAAATAATTGACTTGCAGAAGGTGCTAGCTCCTGTGCTAAAGCACGTCGATGTCCATCTCATAATACACGTAAATCCTTGCATTTTTATGGTCAGTTCCTTTAATTGCTCCAGATTATGTTGTCAGTGCTAATGGACGAGGAATTAGACTCCGGTGATCTTCGCGTGTCGTGCTTTGGGTGTTTGGTGCTTCTCAGGTTTGCTTCCATTTATTCTCACCTGTCCAGTTGAATTAAAGGAGTCGACGCCCCGAATTCCAGACACACACATTTACAAACACGTTAGGTATGAAGGTGCTGTCACGCCCACTCACACCTGGCAGCCGCTGGCAGCCTGGAAAGGTTCAGCGTCTGACTTCGACTCGGTATCTGTTCCTCCTCCATTTATTAAGATTAAAAAATTCTTTCACGAAAACAGAGCTGTCAATTACTCAGTGTCTGTAAGAGTGGAGGATGAAAGTGGAAGTCTACAGCTGCTTTAACCACGGAGTCAATACAAAGATGGACGACGTGACAGTTTCCCAAAGGTGAAGCCAAATCATCTGGATAGCCCCCTGGTGGCTGGCTGCAGTATAGGACTCAAACCCTGCCTCCTCCATGTTAGCAGATGACACACGGACCGGACTAAAAACTCACTGAGCTCATCAGACTGTTATTGAGATTAATGGATTACTTGTTTTAGCTGCAGTTACGATAAATTGAAAATGTTACGAATCCCAAGCATTCGAATGTGGGTGTGAGTCAGAAACGCTGGGCGTTGGGCCGGAGGATCTTCCTGCGCTCGTATATTTAGCAGGTTATTGGCGAAGTGACAGTTTTTTGGGGGAACATGCTGAACACGGTGTTTCTAACTGAACGAGCGGGAAACGTCGTGGCCGTGACTCGATACGTTTCTGAGGATGTTTTGACCGTTGCACTGACGCTGCTGTGAATCTGCAGCTGCCGCCTCCTCAGAGCAACGACACACAGCTCGGATTCCTCCGAACATTTTCAGATTTGCTTCTTAAAAGATCAGTTTAACAACGGCTCTTTCTGGCGTCCTGAGGAGGTCCGCAGCAGCAGCAACAGCAGCAGCGGCAGCAGCAGTTGCCGTGGTACTAATCAGGCGAAGGGGCCATGCCAGGCGAAGTCAGGAGCCTTGAAGCGGTGTAATCTAATCTGCGGCCGGGTGGAGAGGATGTTCTGCCAGTCAGCCGCTCTCTTATTAGGACATGTGGGACCAGCTGTTTGTGTACGTTTGTTCTGTCGCCTCACTGAAAACACGAAGACACAGATTCAGCGTTTGTTTGGCTGCAGACGGTGCAGAGCTAAACACGTGTGTGTCTGTGTGTGTGTCTGTGTGTAGGAACACAACCACGTTCTCAGGTGGAAATCACACGCACAGATGTCACAGTAAGTTTGGCAGCGTCATGGCAACCATCTGTGTTTCTGTGGGCCGCGGTTCACCTCCCCTGTTAGCGTCCTGCTGGTTGTCGGGCCTCCGGGCCGACGAGGTCTCGCTCCGCTGGCCTTCGGGATGAGTCGCTGGTGAACTGCTGCGGCGAGCGTGTCAGCACTTGACCCGACTTCACACGTCAGCCATCCATCCAGACTCACAAACCTCCCTTTGGAATAAAATACGTTTTTTTTGTTTTCCCGCTTCCTTCCTGAAAAACGTTTGTGTGTTTAATCACATGAGGGGAAGTTAACAGATAGAACTTTGAAGATATGAATTACTTTTTTTTTACGACCAGCAATCACAGCTCCTCTGTTATTTCATGACAGCAGAGATATGGATTCAACAATGGTGCAGGAACAAGTCAAAACTGGAAACAGTACAAGAGTTTTTATTTATTTAACTTTTTTTCCCCCCCCATCGGCATTTTGTTTCACAGGGTGCATTCAAAGATCCTCCATCATCTGGGAGCTGATTGTTCGCTGCCAGCATCAAACCATCATCCTGAAAATGTTTTTGGAAAATGACACATTGGAGATAAATCAGGAGAAGACAGATTTATATATTTATTTTAGTGTTGTGAGGTTAAAACACAAACTGTGTCTCAAGTCTGCGGCCGCATCCTCCGGAGGACGAAGATCCACCGGTTGGAGTCTTTGTTTCTCGGTGATGAAAGGACGACTACATTTGAAGGAGCCTTTGAAATGGGACAGTCCAGTCCCGTCGCTGTGACTCGATCGGTCTTTCAAAATCAAAAACTCTGTCAGATATTTCAAAAACCATTGATCACAGCAGGAGCTTGATTTCTGTGCAGCAACAAAAATGGTTTCAATGCACAAATCTATATATTTCTATGTAAAATAGTTTTGTAGTGTTGCTAAAACCTGCACACACATAATCACATCCGTGCACCTAAAGCACACACACACACACGTATGTGCACCTAATACACGGTGCACATTTTCCACAGCGCTCCGCTCTGACGCCGGCTGAAAATAGCTCCATCTCGTCGGTGTGTGAAGTGTCCGGACTCTCACAGCTGATTGTGCACACACACACACACAAACAGTGTGAGGCTGTGGGATGTGACAAGAGCGCCGCCGTGGGTGGAAACTTCTCTTAAAGGAAAATTCCACCCACTGATCCTCTCAGATACCAGCGAGTGCTGCAGCTCCTCTCAGCTGTGGGCTGGACGTGGGTGAAGGGACTTTTATCTGCAGACGTTTCGGTCGGACTGAGCTTTGAACATATACGTGAAAATATGTCCTCTTGAATTTATACATTAGAACAAGGAGGAAGATTTGTCCAACAAGTAATAAATGTGCGATATTAAGAGGCTTTCTGACTTTGGTCTCAGATTTTAAGGAACCGGCACCTAAAGTGAGTTTTCACTGATTCGTGCACCGGCCATGTTCTGATGTTTCCTTTAAGATGAGTGGAAAGACAACAACCAGATTACAATCAGGTGTTTATTTGACTTTAACTTCTTCTGATGTGTCTCTAGATTTCTGTTCATGATACAAATCTTTATAACACTTTGCTTCTTCGCTCATATTCTGAACCAGAAAACTGTAAACATGTCCAGTTATATTGCAACTTACATCGAAAGGTTTTCATAGAGGGTTTAACTTTGTTCATATATCATTCATACCCTTATTCATATGTGATTCTACTCCTATAAACATGCTGGAAATATTTTTGTCTTTTAATTTATTTCATGATTTCGAAAATCAACTCAATATCTATTCTTTTATGTCCAAAATGAGAATTGGAAATTGTCTACGTCCAATGATCAGATTTCACTTCACTTTCTTTCTTATTAATAATAACTATACTAAAATAATCAGTTGGATATTCAAACATTAAATTTGAGAAAACTATCTACGCTCTTCACCTGTAGTGTGACATCAGACTCCATGTGACAGCAGGTCGACTGTGATTGGTCAGTTTAGTAAAATTATTTAGTCTGGAGTTTCCCTTTAAGACACAACACACACTTTTAGATGCGTGAACACACACGAGCACAACACACACACACTGATGCTTAAGTGCAAACACACACATCTCATCCCCGAGTCGAGGTGTGAAGTTCTCAACTATCAGTTTTATCAGGACACTGTGCGTGTGCGTGTTTGTGTGTGTGCGTGTGCGTGTGCGTGTGTGTATTTTCAGCATGCATCTATTATGAAGCCTTGTGGGGGTGTAAAGCATCTTCACACCACAGAGCATCACTCAGTTCATCAGTGTGATTAGCATTGTTGCTTAAAGCGTGAGAACGTCCCTACAGTGTGTGTGTGTGTGTGTGTGTGTGTGTGTGTGTGTGTGAGTTGCTAGCTCCACGATCCAAACTACCCCCCCCAGCCTTTCATCTTCCTGTTCTCACGCCTGTCAGGACTTCCTGGTCACGCCCAGCCGGGCCCCGCCCTCTGCGCCGCTGACAGCCCGCCCGCTCGCCCTCGCTGCCTCGTTCACTTCCTTCCCTTTCATCGCGGCGGCCCCTTTAATTGAGAGGCTGCTGTGTGTTTTCTGTGCGGTGGCTTTTATTGTGAAAGGCGGTGGATGTGTTTGTATAGAGTGTGGTGAGTTAAACAGAGTGCGACATCTGTGGGTGACCGACACACTGTCAGTAACTGCAGGGGTTCTGATCACAGACGAGATTTACAGTCAGTGATGATGAGGATACGTGTTTAGTCACAGAATCCTGCTGCTCGTCTTGGAATTACATTTCCGTTGAATCAGCAAATGATTCATCAATCACGAAATACCTGGCTTCATTTTCCATTCCTCCTCTGGATGTTTCTGCCAAATTTTAAACTTCCTCCCACTTTCCAGAAGCCAAGATATCCCGAGACGAACGCTGCCAGTAGCGATTGGGTGAGGTCCTGACAACACACTCGACCAATCACGACTCAGTGTCAGCTGTCAATCATGACCTCTCAGCCTGATTTTACATTAATAAATATCTAATTAGAACCAAACTTGTGATGTTTATTTTGACTTTTTAGTTCGGTCCATGTCCCATCCACTTACATGGAGGAGGCACCTATACTTTACTACTACTACAATACTAATACAACCAAATATAAAGAACTTGAAATAACTAAATAAACTTTATTTTGTGTATGTAAACATAAGTTTGCATCTTTTCGGTTCTGCTCATTCTTTAAAATAAAGTTTTTGTATAAACGCAGATATTGATGTGACTGTGAAAGGCTCATATCAGCTGATTGAGATCCGTCCTGCTCTGAATACGTTAAAACAGACTAACTGCGTCATTAGAGCGTAACGCGTTCAGCCCTCAGATGATCCCATAATCCTTCACTCTTTAAAACCTTGGCTGCTGCTCTGGTTTCCTGTGAGAAAGCGGCCGGGTGACTCATGGTTGTGCAGGTGAGCTCAGCCGGCGAGCGCATGACTCCGGCGCTCTCGTCCTCCTGCAGCCTCGGCTTTATTGCCCCTGAGTGTGACCCCGGTGCAGCTCGGAGAGGTGGAGGCTATCATTAGCGGGACCTTTGGCCCTCCCCTCCACTCTGCACTCAGGCCGCCAGCTGCTCCCGCACTCCGTCATTAGCTCGGTCCGGCTCGGCTCCGCTCTACCTGCTGGTCCCGTTGCTCCTCTTATCATGAGTGGCTCTCTTTAACCTTGCCCCCCCCCCCCCAACCCCCGCCCCCAGCCTGTCTCCCGCCCTCCCCCTCTACCTTAATCTGTCTAATGTGTGTGTAAATAACGCTCGCTCGGTCCAGATAGCTTTTGTTTTACCATCAAACAAGCCCCGGCCATGGGAACCTGCTCATTAATTACTATGTGATTCATGGTTATGGCTCCGTGTCTCGTCTCACCACCAGTCTGTCATTAAGACTTTCCCAGACTTCCCATCCCGGCCTCTCCCAGCTAACAGCTCACCCACACCAGTACTCAGCTAAATCACCACACACCATCAGCACCTTTTCCTCCACCAGGAAACACACGGTGGATTTCACGTGTTTTACGATCAACACGATTCTCCTCGGAGGAAATGGATCGAATGTGGTTGTTACGGCGACAAATTAAAACAGCTCTGCTTAATTAAATAATCTGAGTTATCAAACACAAGACACACACTATGTTTAAAAAAACGTAACGTATTGAAACCTGTTTTTTATTGGTTTTGCTCTGTCACCTCTGGCAAGAAGGTTCTTTCAGTTTTGTCCGTTTGTCTGTTTGTTTACAGGATTACTCATGAAAAACTAGTGGACAGAATTCTATGAAACCTGCTTGAAGGATGTGGTGTTGTTCAGGGAAATAAACAGATAAATAAACCGCAAATCCAGGAAGTTAGTTTCACTTGAGTGACAGGTAAAGAGTGAAAGACAAGTTCACCTGAGAGAGAGAGAGAGAGAGAGAAATGCATCGCTGCCTCTTGTGGCTGATCACACAACTGCAGCGGAAACTACGAGGTCTAACTGTCTGCGTGGATGGTAACAACTTTATGGACGTTATACGCAGTTATACAATGGAGAAAACACCAAGTTAGAGATCTCTGATGTTGTTATAGAAGTTTAAAAATCATGTTTCAAACGGGAAACACTGCTTTGACGTGACGAGATGACTGCGCTCCAAGAGAAGCTCGGGCGTCTCCATCGCTCATTCGTGGGTTTTGGCTCGTTAACCTTGTCTTCTCCGCGTTAGCAGATGGGACATGGATCAAACGGAAAAAACTAAATAGACGTTAAAGAGAAAAAGTTTTGTCAAAAGATGGTTTCTGTCATTTCAGGAAGTTCTTATCACACCGATGTGTTTTCTCCTGCACTTGAAACGAGCAGGACGTTCCCTGGGTCTCGTGCTCCTGAAGACGCTGTAGTCCCGTGTCCAGTCGTTTCCCTGAGTGTGAGTCTGCAGCTCTGTGTGGTTCCTGTGGTGCCGAGGGAGCTGCTGTCAGGCTGATGTACGGCTGCAGTTGCTACAGTTTGAGGTTCAGTAACAGCCACAGACTGGACGGGTCTAATCTTACTGCAGCCACCACCACCCGCCCTGCTCAGGGGCTATGGAAGCTCACAAATGAAAGGAATGAAGTACATTAACTAGTGAAATATGTAGGTGCTTGAATTTAGATATAGAGCAGAAACCGTTAAAAGCAATAACAGATATTAATACATACTAGTGTTGTATGAAAAACTGCAAAGATTACACAAAAGTATTTTTTCTCCGGAGGAAAACAACATAATTTTGCTCTGAAATAACAGTTTTATTGTCTCTGATTTACAAGAATTGTCTTATCACAAACAATTATTTTTGTAATCTTATTAATACAATCACAGCGCTTTTTAAAGGGTGATTATCATTTTCTGCCCGAGTAGTAAATTGGGCACTAATAATCCTCCATAGAATTGTGTGTATGTGTGTGTGTGTGTGTGTGTGTGTGTGTATATACTGTATTGCAGAGAGTGCTTGGTGTTTAGTGTGTGTGTGTGTGCGTGTGTGTGTGTGTGTATACTGTATTGCAGAGAGTGCTTGGTGTTTAGTGTGTGTGTGTGTTTCTTCAGCTGCCACAGACTGAAACTAACTCTACCCACAGCCTCAACGCCCCCCACCCCCCCACCTACTACACACACACACACACTCACACACTCACACACACCCTACTTGACCCCCTCAGCCCAAACAGTTGCTCACGTCACTTCTCTGAAGGCGCGAGCGTCCAGACTCTCGACTGTAAACGTTTCACTCGCTGATCAAATGATCAAATAAATCCAGGTATCGAGTGTCTGCACGTCTTCGCCTTGCGGACGTTGTGGGGACCTGGTGCTCAGTGTGTCTCAGTGCGGACATCGAATCTGTGTCTTTAAGAACCTGCTCAAAGCGTTTTGACATAATCAAAGAAAAGAATATTCAGTACAATTTTCTTTTAAATGTCATTTTAACATTTGTCTCTTAAAATCTATTATAATCACATTTTTACAGATTCATTGTCATATTGTCTTTCAAACGCATTTCTTGTATAAAAGTTCCCACACAAACAAAGTTTATTATTATTGTTATTAAGTGTGGTGCAGGCATATGGAGCATGTTGCAACACACACACACACACACACACACACACACACACACACACACACACACACACACACACACACACACAGCTGTTGGAGTGCTCAGCTACACATGAGCAGCGATGTTGTGAATTCATGCTCACACACAGTCGAGTGTGAAGTTCTGCTTCCTCTGATCCTTTATGTGCCTCCTCTATTTTTAACCACCTCATTAAACAGCTGCTAATGATTCTTAGCCGTGTAAATGGTCTGATAAGCTAATTATTGGAGGAGAAAAACCGATTTCCAACCCTCAGCCACATAAAGGCCTCTCCGACGTGTTGCTCAGTCAGAGCCTGTGTGATTAAAAGCAGAGGGTTGGCGTGTGCCGTGTGTTTTTATTATCGCTGGAGAGACGTGTGTCCGGCTAATAGTGGAAACTTTAACCTGATCTAATGTTCGTATTAACTTTCATATCTGAGAGTTCAGAGGTTTCAATCAATCTCTTTTGTGACCAATGATTCAAATGTTCATGCTTGAGGTTGTTTTCACCCTTTAAACCTTTTTGTTAGAAGGATTATGCAGAAACTATTAAAACAATTCTTTCTTTAAAAAAAAAAGATATTATTTGGGCATTTTCTGCTTATTATGGATGGGAAGGAGGGGGGGGGGGGGACGTGCAGCAAGGAGCAGGACGGCTCAATCCTCCGTGAACAAAAACCTCCAATAAACCAATTTACACCAAACTTGATGGACAGATGGGGCCTGGGCCAAAGAAGAACACATAAAAGTTTTACTGCAGCCGACATTTCATGGCACTACATCAGATAGTAGTTGAGATATTTTGGTCTGGACCGAAGTGGTTCAACATCTCTAAAACCTGAAGCTCTAACGCAGGGAGCCTGGGAAGGAAATCGGCGTTACACAGATTCCTCTGTGACGCCTTCACGTTTGAATAAATTCAATCAAAGCATCTTTTATCTGCTGATTCCAGAAATCTCTGTCTGTCTGGAGAACCGTTCATCTTATCAGCTTCACACGTGAATTCAGTGCGATCAGGTCACACGATATGTTCAATGTTAACTCATGAGTCTTTATTTGCTGCAGGTCACATAACACAATCCCCCAAAAATGAACAGGACTCATGAAAGCAAACAAGCTGAGGATTAACAGACGGAAATGTAGAATTTCTAATTTCCTGTTAAATCAATAACAAACTGCATGAAGGAGAATCAGCATCCAGGTAACAGCAGGTCTGAGCTCAGTGGGCCGTGCTGAGGGGACAGGCCCAGACATGTGAGCTGACCCTGCTGCAGATCTGAGGATCCAGAGGAATGTGAGTTGTAAGAGGAGTGTGGGGGGGGGGGGGGTGACGGTGGCGGCTGCAGCAGCGGCAGCGGCGGTAGATTGAGAGCAGAGGCGCAGCTATATAACTGTCGATACGTCGTCATGTACGTTTGCGGAGGGAACACGTCTTAAATCATGTTGCCGTGTTTCATGTTTGCACGGATGCTCCTTTTCCATCGATCCCCCCCCCCCCCCCACACACACACACAGACACACACACACACACACACACCCTCTGATGTGTTACAGTGCAACACAACACAGAGCAGTATCTGGAGGAGCTGGAGGAGTTTGCGGCGAAGCGTCGACACACTCGGTTTTGTTTTGGCACAAACATGAGCCGCTCTGGCCGAGCGACGGAGCAGCTGCCAGTCTGATGGATTTAGAGACTCTGGCCCGTGTGGGCACCTGGAACCAGACGCTCTGCATTTCTAACCCATCGTTCAGGGTTTGTCTGGCCTGACTCAGACTCCCAGGTGTGTGGAGCTGAGACATTCTGCCTCATTTCATCTCATTCCTCTTTCAAACAGAAAATAGAACAGATTTTTTTTAACGAAAGCTCCCATTGCATGTGGAGGAGTGCGTCATGTTCCACTTCACAAAGATCCTCACCCGGCGTCCATCACTCGATCAGAGCCGGAGACAATAATAACGCTTGTCCACTGCAGACAGATGTTTTCTGACCAGTGGAAAAAGGGGGAATGTGGTTGTTTTCATGCTCAAATAACAAACCTGTGTTGAGATGGGAGGAGAACAAGCTGTTTCTGTGAGGCTTGGTACATCCAGGCTTTGGGCCTGGTTTCATAACCTCCAGAGGTGCGTCCCCCTCGGGGCAGTTTGGTGTCACCGGCTGGCACCGCCTGCTGGGGCACGCCCTGCCTGCACGGTGAACCTTTCATCACCGCGTGTTCCGGTCTCCTCTCACCTTCTGCCTTCACTCTCTCACGTTACGAGTGTTGCAACATGCTCGATAAACTGGGGATTACCTCAATACTTCATGTTGGTAATCCTCACAAGGGAATAAATGTCGCAGGCCGGCAGAGCTGCACGTTGGCCATCGCTGCCAGACTGACTCTGAGGCGGGGCGACCGCTGCTGACGCCAATAACGGTCATTCCAAGCTGCATCCATCCCTTTCTGGAGCCGTGCTGTGATTAAACGGTTGGATAAGCTGTGTCTGTGCTTCCAGTCCGTCCTGTACAACGATTTGTTGAACCCTGGTGGTGAAACATCAGCAGCGGTGGAGCTCAGCTGGTTTCGATGTACCTGGACATTTGGACGTTTGCCTCACCCCCCCCCCCCACACACTTGTGTTTTTGGTGACCCTCTCCTCGTCTGCACCTGCTGACTGCGTTTCCCTCCGTGACGCCACCGTCACCGGTAATCACAACCTCCTGCGAACACGCGTAAACAGACATTAGGCCCTCGGCTGCTCCAGCCTGCACTTATGAGATTGAGCCTGGACGCAGATTTGCCCCCGTATAGATTTTCCCCCGAGTGTACAGTAATTAGAGAGATCAGCTCACCACAGCTGAAGTTCAACCAGGCTTGAGACTCCATTAAGTCTGCAGCGCCCCCAGGTGGAAAAGCATAACATCATAAAGAGTCCCCTGATGATGAAAAGCTACAATCAAAGGTTACTGATGCTTTTATTTTTTTCCCGCTGATTTGAAATTGTTTCTACGGGAACGATAAAGACGTCAGGAGTCTTTTGTAGGAAGCCGAGTGAGCAGCTGTGAGTGTGGTCCCACACGGAGGTCAGAGGTCAGCCGACTCCTGACTGAGCCGACGAGCGGCAAACAGCCGGTCTCACCTCTGAGCTTATTGTTCTCAGATGATTTACAGAGCGTGAAATGGGATGAGTGTGGAGTTCAGAGGTTTGTTGTCTTCTTCTTCTGCTGCTGGTGAACACTTTGCTCTGCGGCTTCAACACTGTTGCACAGAAAGAGTCGATTCCACATTTGTTCGGGTTTTTAAAAATCAAAACGTCCCAGAAACATCGAGTTCAGCCTGAAAATCACTGCTGCTGCTCTCATGTTCCGCTTCATCCACACGTCAGCGTATTATAATAAACACAAATGAACACATGCCTGTAAACAGAAAAGACTAAATAACGTTTAGACAACGTCCCCACAAATTGTGGTTAATTTAATTATCACCTGGCGGCCGCGCGGACCTGTTTGCTCAGCAGCACTCCGGCGCCCCCCTGCTGTGTCGCCTGTGATTGAAGATGTGTGTGCGTGCGTCTCGATTGAAGCTGTGACTCCAACAGGAGGTCGGGCAGCACGTCGGACGAGCTCTAAACCCAGTGGTGGGCCCTCGAGTGGTCGACCTGAGGGCCCCAGTTTGTTTAGCTGCTGTTCAGTTAAAGTGCTCTTAAATGGAGATGTCTGCTGCAGTGTGTGTGTGTGTGTGTGTGTGTGTGTGTGTGTGTGTGTCTGTGTGTGTGTGTGTGTGTGGTGGGGGGAGATGGTGGCAGGGACTCTGGGGTGATTAATGGCTTCTCTCCCCCTCCGTTCACTCACTTCACCCATTTGCAGCTGATCACCTGTTCTCTGGTCACAGGGAGGGGGGTCTGTGTGTGTGTGTGTGTGTGTGTCTGTGAGTGTGTGTGTGTGTGTGTGTGTGGGGGGGGGACAGTAGATGTTATTGATTTTCTCCTGGAGTGTTGTTCCCTGTCTGCAGTTGGTCTGTGTGTGTTCTTGCAATTTGTTGGGTTAATGAATATATTATGTCAACCAGGGTCCTCACAAGAATGTCAAGCGTGTGTGTGTGTGTGTGTGTGTGTGTGTGTGTGTGTGTGCCTGGACCTAAATCTGTTTACACTGTTGCATTATGGGGACCAAAGGCACAATAATGCACAGTAATAATAATAATAATAATAACTTTGCTTTATTAGCGCCTTTCAAGAGACACTTTACATGTGTCAGTAGAGACCAGAAGAGAAAGTAATGTCATGAAAACACGTATCTGTGCGGCACCGTGTGCACGTTTAGTGTGAATACAATCTGTGTGTGTTTGTTTTCAGTGCAGCAGCTGCAGGATTTGTCTCTGAGTGACATCAGCGCTGCTTCTGTTCTCCGCAGCTTTTTAAGGAGTCGTTCGTGTCTCAAAGTCCCAGATCACAGGCAGGAAGTTATTACGACCGCAGATCACAGGACGAACGGGGCGGACTTCCTGTTTTTATGTTGGATCTGTTCCCTTTAAGCCTCTCGAGGGCCTGCGCTTCACAAACAGCTGTAACCGTATACTCCGATGAATTAAATCTCGTGTGTTGGCCGAGCAGCTCTTCAGGGACCTGGAAACACAGATAGCGTTTGACACTCAACACCGTAGCAGCGCTGCCCTCCATTGTCCGGGCGGCAGTAAGGAGATTCTGTCTGTCATCTTTGGCAACAATAGCAACCAGCTGCCTTTGTGCCGCCAACAAGTGCCGTCGTTCACCCCCACAAACGCATCGGTCAACTTAGACAGGCTCTCGTAGACAGGCTGAGTGAGGTGATGTGGTCGCTGGCAGAGGACGTGGGTGGAGTCTGTTCCCGAAGGTTTGGGACTGTTACCAAAATTAGCCGATACACACGATTTAAAAAAAAAACAACTAAAAAGGCGATCGATTCCTTTCCTCTTGACACTTGAAAAACATCAGTGAGATAAGAACGACCTCAAATGACAGAAACCACATTTCATTTGACGTGTACTCTGATTTCTTTTTAAAATGTTGTTCCGTGTCCCATCTGCTAACATGGAGGAGGCCGGGATTCACGATGAAGGCAGAGAAGCAAAGAAGAAACCGATGAGGAGAAGAATGTGAAGAGAAAAACAGAGGAGAGAGTGATAAGAAGAAGTGAGAGGTGAAAGAAAGAAGTTATGGATGAGAAGTGAGGGAGTCGGGACGAGGGAGGGAGGGAGGACGGCCATTGTCCCCCCCGCCCGTCTGTGACGCTGGAGCTTCCGGCGCTGGCGGTGTTGTTTTCTCTTCATGTGGTTTACAGCCCCCAGGATACAGGGAAGTGTATCTTCTCTCACTTCCTGTTCGGCACAAAGCCGCCCGCTGTCGCCCTGAAGATCACAAAGATAATCTCCAAACGCTGCCGAGCCAGAAACACGAGACCCGAGCGGCGCGGCCACACCCGCGACACGTCACGTACACAATCCCTTCACATCACATCTCTCCACTGGACCATGAGCAGGTAACGGTTATTGTACTGGTGCTGTGCTCCCCCCCCTGAGGGTGATGGATGTCGGCCTCGCTGCCATGTGACCTGCTTCACTGCAGCTATAGGTCGGATGTGTGGATCCAACTTCTCTCTTCTGCTCTGAGAGTAGAGAGCAACTGATTTATAGCAGCTTAATGAATAGTTGTAATAATTATAATAATAATACTGATAGTAGTAGTAGTAGTATTAATGGTTTCTATTATAATTAGATCTGGATCCTGCCGCTCTGGCGTCGTGTTTCTCTTTCTTTAGTTTCTCCTTCTCTCTTCCCTCCTTTATCCACCTGCCCTCATTTTGTCTTCCCTCTCTCTTTATCGCCTCCATCTCCCTCCGTCTCTTCCTCCTCACCTCCTTACTCGCATGTCACCTCCTCCTTTCTAATCTCCTTATCGCTCCTCCGATCTGCGTCTCATCCCTCCTTCCCCTCGGCCTCCTCGCTCCCTCTCTTCCGGCCTCAGCGTCTCACTGTTGCTTTCTTTTCTTTTCTTTTCTTTTTCTTTGTTGCATAATCTCTGTCCCTGCTCCTCCAGCCGCCGGTTGATTGACGGTGACGAGACAGGGAAGTGTTTATTCTGATGCCTCTTGTGTCTCATCTGACACGACGGGTAATTATCTCCTCAGAGAAGAAATGGCTTCTGTCGAGTCTGTAGAAGGTGTGTGTGTGTGTGTGTGTGTGTGTGTTGAGACATGATGTGTGATCATGTTTCAGGGTTTGTGTGTAAACAGATTTCTCTTGTCCTGCTGCCACAACAGCTCAGATTGATGTAAAGAGAAATGTTCAGTGACACAAACACTTCTGTTTAACAGTCTGTGTCTCCTCTCGTTGCTTCGTACAGACTTTAGTCGTCACATCTTCACATCTGATACGTGTAATTATTTTGTGATTAGATGCTAATGAGCTCTGATAGGATCAGCTCCACCTGCCTCAGCTTTTTCTGATCCTGCATCTCACTTTCCTCTTCACACCAACGCTCAGAGACACATTCAACAAACTCCCTAAACTGAAATAGGTTGTTGTTGCTTGTTTTAAACTTGACATGTTCAAGAGGAGGAGCAAGATGGTGGGACTCGATCACCGGGCACATCTGGACGCTGCAGAGGTTTCACTCAGGTGAACATATGACAAATGCAGCATTAGTCATATGACGAGACCCAAAAGAATAATAAAACATGGACAAAGCTGCAGACAACTGAAGAATAAAGAAGGAGCAGTTAAACATTATGCAACAAATAAAAATGAATCACTCTTTTATCGGCCAACAGATAAATCAGTAGAATCCAAGGTGTAATTTTTACTCTCACACATGTACAATTTATTTTGTGAGCGAGGTCGACACGTGACGCTGAAGCTCCAGGACAGACGTGAACGTGTCACTTCAAGACAACAACTGAGACGGAAACACATCAGGTGTGATGCTGAGACACTTTAAACGTTGGGAGTCCAAGTGTTTTTAACTCTGCGAGTGTGACGTCAGGTTGGCTTCTTCCAGGAAAAACCTTTCTGTGATTCCGTCTGTCAGTTTGACGGATGACTTGACAGCCGCGTGACGGACGGCCCAGACTCCTGGGAGTGTGCAGGGGCCACAGATGCCTCTGAAAGTCGATCCCATTGTCTCATCTTCAGTCTCCTTCACTGCATTTTCAGTTGTCGTACAGAGAGGAGGGGGCAGGGCGGTGGAGAGGAGGAGGAGGGGGGGGGGGGGTGTACAGTTTAATAAGACTGTTTTCACAGTTGTTCTTCTTCCCCTGGAGACCGTCGTCCTGGGGCTGAAGGTCACGGCACCTCGATGTCAGGGGTTCCAGCCCCGGGTTCAAACCTAAAAGTGTTTCTTGAAAATGATGTTTGTACATTAATAAGCTTTAACAGCAAATACGTTCTTTAGGAAACGTTGCTGGATTATGTTCAGAGGTTAATCTTTGAATGAATACCACTAGTAACTCAAGCTTTATAAAGAGTGATGAAACATGTGTCTCAATAACGTTTGCACTTTGTTTGGCACATTTTTACACTTTAGGTTTTGATACCAGTTTTTGTTTTTCATCATTTATTGTTATATCCTTTTTATTGTTTTATCTTTTTATTGTTTTTAGTGCAGGTGCAATATTAAACTTGATTTTATTCTGCATTATTATTCTGGGTCTTACACGTCCCTCTGTGTTTTGTTGTCTGTTGCACAATGTTGTTCTGCAGAGTATAAAGTATATTTGATTTGATTTGAGTCGAAGAGAAACTGAAGCAGAGTTTCAGAGGCACAAACATGTTAGAAATGTGATTTTCTTTCTGTATAAAAAGGGGAAACAACGACTGGAGCTGAACCGTTTGTGGAAAAAACTTGGAGTCATCGACCAAAGTCTAGTCCGACCAGAAGAGGAGTTTTGGGTCGGGATCAAACAACATGGTTCTGTTGGTTTGCAGTGAAAACACTTTGTTGGATAGTTTGGACTTTGGGACCAATCACAGGAAGTAGAGACAGAATTAAACAATAGAAGAAGAAGAAGAAGAAGAAGAGGAAGAGGAAGAAGAGGAGGAAGAGGAAGAAGCAGCAGCTGCAGTCTTCACCTCCAACGATATAATGTTTGAACCACGAGGTCGTTCATCTGGTGCATTTAAACTAGTGTAGAGTACTGTAGTACTGTGGAGTACTGTAGTACTGTGGAGTACTGTAGTACTGTGGAGTACTGCGCCTGAAGGTACTGATGCTGCTAGTAATACCATCATGATGTTACCACGGCAACCAAATTAAGTACTTTATTCAAACAGAGGTATCCCCCTGACTGACAACACGCCCACGTCAGACACCATCTACAAACCAATCAGAGTCAAGTATAGGTAGACTCCGCCCACGTAGGCGATGACGACAGGACGCACGTATGTCAGACACAATTCTTTAGTCCCTAAATTACAATGAGAAACTAAAACTAACAGATCAGATGAAACTATGAACAAACACGTGAAGCTTCAGACTCTCAGAAGAGAAATCGTCCTTTCTCTCTTTTCACTGCTCGAAGTCTTCACCGATGAAAGTAAGATCTTTGTTTCACAGACGGGATGACTGCATGTGTTTGAAATGCAGACGCACCACATGCTTCTCAATCCCCTTTACTGCGTTAAAGTGCCTTTAAAAAGCGTTTTCACAAATAACGTCACCACATTCGTGTCTTTAAAAGCCGACACTCGCTCCAGTGTGATTTATAGATTCAGGCAGACTTTTTAGAACTAAGCCGTAATTTCTTTTTTTGTCTAATGCAGTAATTACCCTCATGTGGTTTGCTATTCCATGTCCAAAAAAACCTCTGGAGGCCGGTCAGAGCTGCTCCTTCCTTCCAGCTCTTCTGTCAATAAAAGTCCAATGTTGGGGATTTTTTTATGGAGTTCCGTCTAAATCCGAGCTCTCCTGGAATCAGCCACGTCTGCATCGGCGAGTTTTCAGAAACAGAAGAAGTCGTAAGGAATTCCTCTGCGGCGTCCTGCTCGTTAAAGAAATCGTGTTTCCTTGTAAAGATTCACGAGGTGACAATATCACAGCCGCCTGTTTGAAGTCACTGGCTTCGAAACGCTGGCGTCGTGCACGTTGGCAGCGGGAGAAGAAGACGTCTGAATTTGAATTCCCCTGAAATCACGACGTAAGAAAATCATTTGCCTCTTCGTGCCTGGTCGGGACGGAGCTGGACCTGGTTAAATGTTCTGCTTTGTGTTTGGGCGATTTGTTGTTGTGAAGGTTTGTCTCCAGGTGCTGTCTCCAGGTGTTGTCTTCAGGTGTTGTCTCCAGGTGCTGTCTCCAGGTGTTGTCTCCAGGTGCTGTCTCCAGGTGTTGTCTCCAGGTGTTGTCTCCAGGTGTTGTCTCCAGGTGCTGTCTCCAGGTGTTGTCTCCAGGTGTTGTCTCCAGGTGTTGTCTCCAGGTGCTGTCTCCAGGTGTTGTCTCCAGGTGTTGTCTCCAGGTGTTGTCTCCAGGTGTTTCAGTTCCTTCTCAGTGATACAGATGTTAACACGCTGTAATAAAACTACATCATTTACAAACTGTTCGGTCACAATCGATCTCAGCTCACTCATCTCAGTCTGTGGTAACTATGGATACCAACTGTCTCTGTAGTTAATACGTGATGTTTCCAACGTTATTCTCTACTTCATCTGCTTCATCTGCTTGACATTGATCTTAAATTTCATTCATTCTGGTCCTAAAAACAAAAGACAGAAACCCTGTTAAATAGTAAAAAAAGGGATTTGAGACAGAAATGTTTTTCTCCTCAGATCTTTCGACACAAACGTCTTTATTGTCGTGAATCTAAACTCGGGATGTTGAGTAAAGGCCGAAAGAGGAAGGAGTAAAAGTAGATGATCTGGAGACACGGCTGGTTTTTAAATAGCTGCTGTTTTTGTTTTCACGTTTCTTCTGTAAATGCAGTTTTGCACCATTTGCTTCCAGTTAAACCGAAGAGTCAGAATGTGAGTGTTTGTTTTAGGAAATCCACAAAGCTGACGACACGAGCCAAATGTGACCCACAGCCCCATGCAGCGTCTCTCTTTCACAACTTCATGGACACGCAATGGAAGCCACTGGACACACACACACACACACGCACGCACGCACGCACACGCACGCACGCACACACACGCACGCACGCACGCACGCACGCACACACACACACGCACGCACACACGCACGCACGCACGCACACACGCACACACACACACTCTTTGTTTCCATGAAGACAAAATGACCACAGATTAGAGAGCTGTCACTGATGCACATAAACAACTGCTCCTCTCACGACGCCAGAGGAAAACTTGGTGTGGGAGATGAAATGGCACACACACACACACACACACACACACACACATATTATTGCATTGACTTTCACTGATTTCCAGGAGACTCATATTTCGTTCACCCAAAACGTGAAGCAATATTTGTTGCGTGATGAGATACAGAGTAAATCGCACATTGCGGAATCCAAGAAATTTGCATAATTTGCTTCACTGAACTTGGACAAAACATTTGCGTGATGCAATGTTGCAAAAGCAAATGGGTGTTGAGAAGGAAACTCATTTAAAACAGGTCCTGGCACCGACTGTCAACATGTCTTCATCTTAACATTTAATGAGGAAGATGAGTCATCCCCCCCCCCCCCCCCCCACACACACACACACACACACACACACACACACTGTGACTTGCTGACTCCAGTGATCCAGCGTGATCTCCCGTTGACCCCCTGTTGAACTCACAGACCTCGGGCCCTGCACCGTTTCCACGACAGCGACAGAGCAGAGGCCCCGCCCCCAGCTGACTTTCAGGCGTATATGGGGGAACAGCGGCCGCCATGACACCCGCGCCTCACCCAGCCCCCCCCCTCCTCCCCACCCCCGAGCTCAGTGGGGCTGCATAATAGGCTAATCACTGTAAAACCAACACGCTGACTTACCCACAACCCCCCACCTCCGCTGCATGATTTCGGAGGTTGTGGTGAACAAACTGCGACTCATTCTCACTGAGAACTTTATTTAGAGTTGATTCTCTGCACACTCACCGTTTCACTGCTGTTAGTGTGAGATTCCTTCAGCTCCGCAGCTCAGACGCTGACGACTTCACCTCCAGTGAGTGAAGAGACGACTTCCGTCCAACGCACTGTCACTAATAAACACATTCAATAAAAAGCAGATAGTTGTTCACCTGCTGACGGCTGCAGGGATTTCATCAAATATCTGCTCACGACGTAGAGGATGTGTTTTCATTCCTATAAGTTTGTGTGTTTGTTTGTGTGTTTGTTTCTTTGTCTGCAGGATTAACGCAGAAACTACTGAACAGATTTCCGTGAAACTCGGTGGAAGGATGAGACTTTAGTCAATAAGGAACTCGACCAATCAAGAGTCAGTCTCAGCTGTCAATCAAGTCTGTTTTTATCTCATCAAATAACAAATTAAAACCAAACTTATCAGAAACATGAAAACAAACACAATCAATGTTTTGGGAATTACCTGAAATGACAGAAACCATCTTTGAGAAACATTTATTTAACGTCTTCTTTGATTTCTCCGACAATTCCTGTTTATACCAGTACACGGATGCCCAATGTACCTCTGTGGTCATGTGATGTGTGTTTTCAGGCACGTTATGGACTAAAACTGATGCAGAGCCAAAACGCTTGTGTGGAAACAGACTAGTAGTATGGTTGTTGTCTGAGTTTGGTCCATGTCCCATCTGCTAACATGGAGGAGGCACCGGGGAGCGATCCAGACGCTTTGGCTTCGCTTGACAGGAGCCGTCATGTCGTCTGGGTTTCATCCTGGCATCGAAACCCGTTTAACAGCAGCAGTTATAATGATGGAGGTTTAATTTCATGACGACTTGATGGTGCAGATGTGTGAACCCTGTGAACGCCGCAGTTTCACCATGCAACCTACTTTCCTAACTCCTGACCGCGCGGCCCAGTGTTTCCAAACAGTTGTGACTGTGTCAGTGTTTCTATTCGGGTCAGTTGTGGCAGCGTACGCTGGCGCGCTGCACCGTCGTGCTGCACCGTGTTATTATGGCTGTTTGGAAGAGCCCATGACACCAACAAATAACACAGCAGAGAAGAGGGATCTGTTTTTCCTGCCTTCGGCTACATTTGGACAACCCCCCACCACCCCCCCCCCACCCCCCCTCTGTTGTGTAATCTACCACTGTCACATGCACGTCGCTCCGTGTAACTGAAGTGGTTGAGAAGAGTGGAGGGCGGGACGGGGCAATAAGAATAAGAAGCGTGGTTTCATTTCAGCCCGGCCGGTGCCAGGCTCCCCATTGAAAATACATGGGTCCACGTTTCCATGCCTCCCCCTGCCATGGCAACACAACACGGAAATGTGAAAACAATGTGAGCGCGAGCGGTTTCTGCCACAACGAGCTGCGCAATTAGCGAGCGAGGAGGGGCCACTTAGTGGATTTGAGAGGCCTGGATTGTGGACGGGGGCCACTCGAGGGACGCCGGTTGATAAGTGCCAGATCTGGTCCTGGATCTGGTGTTGGGTAGAGTGCCACCACCCCCCCCCCCCCCAGCTGCAGAGGCAATTAGGCTAATGGGGCTCTCGGGCTGGCCGCACATTACGGGTCTGGACGAGGGTGTCACTCCAGCACATGATGGACACTTTATTTTCCTCTTCTCTCCTCCTGATACGCTGCATTATGAAATATGTGCAGAGTCCGTTGACCTGTGGAATCACGTCTGCTCGTTGAAAACAAAGCAGTTCTTATTTTAGAATATATAGATTAAACAAACTGAATAGATCCAGATGTTCCCCCGGAGGTAACATGTGTATATCTGACTGATTGTCTCGGATTTTATTCATTTAGATCCTGTTGCGAAGAATATTAGTAAAATCATTTCACAGCTGTAGTAACGTAGCATCTGACCAATAAAACAAAATACATTCAAGACAAATGACCTATTCATAAATACAAAGCCACAAAACAATAATTAAACCGTCCAATCTATAATAATATAATAATTTCTACAAAAAACGATGCTGCAGTATTATCGGCTTCCTCCTCCTCACCTCCTCACCTCTTCCATCACTTAGTGAAAGTGACGAGGCATGAATTATTTATCGTTATTATCTTGATTGGTTGCTGTGGGTGTGTGATTATTATTTGTGGCGCGTTTCAGGATTCACATCCAAAAACTATTTTTGCCGATGTCAAATTCTCAAATTCTAATTAATGTGACAAACTGAAATAAATCCGATGCCCTCACAGGCAACAGGTCCGCACACAGCCGACACTCAAACAGTCTCAGGATCCAAACTCCTACATTTCCTGCAGGAGGAGGAGAAACACACTGGATTGTGAAAGTGGCCCATCAGCATGTTGCACATGTACGACGCCTCCAGTTTCCCCACCACTGCTGCTGCTGCTGCTGCTTTTGAGCAAACGCTGGTGTTGTAACCGATTCTCTGAGGCCAAACTCTTGTCCTGAGCACGTGTGGGATCTCGTCCGCGGTCGAGCTGCTCATGAGACGGTCGATCCCATCAATGAGTTCCATTAGGGGATAGCTACACCCCCGTCTGTTTACCAAAACATCTTATCACAAATCTTACAAAACCTTTTTGAGCAGATCAAATACATCATAATAAATGTGTAATAAAGTCAGTGAACAGCCTCAGATCCAGTTGATGGAGGATCAATACTCGTCCACGTGTTCAGCTCTGAGTCGGTGAGGCTGCGTCCTCGTGGCCCAGTCGTGCACTGACAAGCATTCGGCCATTTTAAACGAGATCAGGGAGCAATCGGGCCCAGTTCAAAGGGAACTGGGAACTTGTTATGGAGTTTACATACGTATCTGTTCTTATTCTACATGATTCTCTTTTCATAATGACAACGAACATCTTGTAAATTTGATCCGATCACATTTTTTCACGCGTTGGATCCATTCCCACACAACAGGTTCAGTGTTTGTTTCCCCATGTAATCTGTATTTTATTTCTAAAAGAAATCCCAACTCTCTGTGGATCTGAACACTGCAGCTGGAGACACTCGTGAAGACATCATGAAGACATTTGTGAGGACACACTGACCTCTAGTGTTGAGATCACATCAGCACACCCAACCTCGATAGAGGAGCCTTCTGTCGTCTCCTTCCTGCTTCTCTCTCTTTCCTTTGACCTTGACAGGAGAAGGAAGACGTGAAGGAGAATTCTGTCTATGTTCCAGACCTTTAACTCACACTTCAGCCTGCAGGTGGGAGGAGCTGGGGATTGTACCAACAACCTCCTGGACGACTCAGTCCACTTCCACAGTGAAGTATCCACGAAGTTTCAAAAGTGTTATGTCCTGAGAAATGATCCTTCCTCAAAGGAAGCAACAACTAAAAGGACATTGTGCTTTTACTCTGAAGACAAACAGGAAGTGATTCTATGGATGTTGTTGCCATGACAGAAATCAGAACCAATAAAAATAATCCAAATGATATTTTCTGGGTTTTAAAGAAGTAACTTGTCAACGATGCTCAGTAATGTATTTGTAAGAGTGTAACGTAAATAAACAAATAAACATGAACGTATGTTTTCAACGTGAAGAGTTTTCCTGCTTCACGTGCCCGGTTACACACGTTTCAGACACACACACACACACACACACACACACACACACACACACACACACACACACACACACTTAACCAAACACACACTATTCATTAGTTCTTTAATTTGAATTTGCAGAAACAGCAGCTTGATGAGAGAAAAGTCTAATGAGTTTTTCTCCTGAAAATCTGGCAGCTTAAGTAAACTTTTCCTTCACCTGCAGCGATATTAAAAAAGTTTATAAAAACCCACACGAAGCAGGTTTGAGTTTCACTCTGATGATTAAAGAGCTGGAATGTGTGTTGATATGAAATCCAGTTGGATTTTAATTGGACTAGTTGAGTTAGTTTGTTTAATTAGTGTGATACTATATTAAATTATCAATATTTATAACTAAACTATAACTAGATCACGGTTTGATATGGACGGTAAAATGTTGCAGAGATGGTTTATGAAGGAAGTTAACTTGTTCAGTTAGGGTCAGTTTGACCTTTCATCCCTTCATCACTTCACCTTCTGTACCTCCTTCCCTCATCCCTTCATCCCTTCATCCCTTCATCCTCATCCATACCCACATCACTTCATCTTCTATCCCTCCTTCCCTCATCCCTTCATCCTTCATCCTCATCCATACCCACATCCCTTCACCCTCTGTACCTCCTTCCCTCATCCATTCATCCTCTAATCACTCCTTTCCTCATCCCTTCATCACTTCACCTTCTATCCCTCCTTCCCTCATCCCTTCATCCTTGATCCTCATCCATACCCACATCCCTTCACCCTCTGTACCTCCTTCCCTCATCCATTCATCCTCTAATCACTCCTTTCCTCATCCCTTCATCATCTATCCCTCCTTCCCTCATCCCTTCCTCTATTCATACTCCTCCTTCATCCCTGTATCCTCTTTCCCCTCCTTCCCTCATCCCTTCATCCTTCATCCTCATCCACTCCCACATCCCTTCACCCTCTGTACCTCCTTCCCTCATCCATTCATCCTCTAATCACTCCTTTCCTCATCCCTTCATCATCTATCCCTCCTTCCCTCATCCCTTCCTCTATTCATACTCCTCCTTCATCCCTGTATCCTCTTTCCCCTCCTTCCCTCATCCCTTCATCCTTCATCCTCATCCACTCCCACATCCCTTCACCCTCTGTACCTCCTTCCCTCATCCATTCATCCTCTAATCACTCCTTTCCTCATCCCTTCATCATCTTTTCCATCCTACAAATGTTCAATTGGACTCACAGATGAACTGATTAGATTTGGGTGGTTGAAGGTCAAAGGTCAAAGGTCACAATGACTCATATTAATATGTAACCTATCAGGAACACGTATCTCGGACATAATTCAAGTTATTTTGTTAACAATCACAATCAATAGTGTTTTTGTGACGTATCGTTTGTTCGTCAGTGACTCGCAGCTGTAAATAGTTCAGAGGAAATCATCCGGTCAATATTTACAGAAACCATTAAAGCTCTGGGGAAATTCTGGGAATCTCCGAGAGCAGATTGTGCGAAGGCGGCGTGTTGTGGCTCTCGAGCGCAGCCAGTCCTCCGCTCTCACTCGGTTCACGAGACGTCCGTCGGGTTTTTCAGACGAAGCTGCAGGTTTGTTTTTTTCAGCATGGAAACGATTCTGTGTGTCGATGAAGAGGAGGAAATGATTCTACTTCATGTTCATCGTTTACTGTGAAAAAACACAGCATCCAGCCTGAGGTGTCATCATTGTGTCAGTTTCCCTCCGTCCGTCCGGATTCTCCACAATTTGTTTCAATTGAATGTCATCAGTCTTTTTTAAGAGAAGCTGCCACGAAAGTAATTTCATTTTAGACGTTTTTCATGTGCAAAATACAAAAAAGGGAAATTAAAATGACAAATTCTCAGCATCTGTTCATGTGACACTTTGAGGAAAAGGTTTTTCTACCCTCTTGTACAATCCTCCTGCTGCAACTGCTCTTTACTTTAATACGATTTCTATACAAACCACCACAGTGAAAAGGTGTATGTGATGGACATACTCTGCATTTATTTATTTATTTTTATTCTATTGCCTTTTTAATTCTCTTGTCTACGTCACTCTGAGCTGCCAGAGCTGTAACGACTGAATTTCCCTAGTGTGTGTGTATCCATAAAGTCTCATCTCATCTCTGAGTGAATTTCATCCGTAGACGTGCACGTCTTCTGAAAGCACGCGGATACGGACGAAATGAAACAGAGTAAATGGGGCAGTATCACCGGAAACCATGGGGGGGCAGTGTAGCCAATAGTTTAAGCGAGAGACGACCGTAAGACACGATGAAGAAATTTCTTTTGACACTTTTGAGTCTTTCTTCAGAGGAAAATTATCACAACGTCCACAACGGTCGCCATGTTTGCTGCTTTTAGAAATGTTTGACTCTGCGCTGCCCTCTAGTGGACATGTTGCTTAACGACCATGCTATCGAACAAACAATCAGCGCTGCTGTTTTTCTGAAGACGATCGTCAGTAACATCCCGCAGTGAAAATGAGTTTCTCTCGACCAGCATGGACAGCGCCTGTGTTTGAACATATATACAGATTATTTCAATACACAAGTTCGTACTCGTCACGTTCGCTTCTCACGAAACGGAGAACACGAACCCACGAATCGCCTGGTGTCGTCTCATTCCCGTCTTCTCCCTGATTGAATGGCCTCCTCCTTTTGTGATACGCACACTTTTCCCTGGTCTTACTCTGGATTTCAATTTCCATCACATCTGGACGCTGAAAGGCGCCTTTGTGCGACGAGAGAACAATGAGGAGGGAGTCGGAGAAAAGAGATAGCGAGTGAAGAGCGAGACGAGTTCCAAAGAACCTTCCCGAATATACTTTTCCCAGCGCCGAACTTATATTAACCTCCTCCTGTTCCATTGTGGGAGATAGTGCGGTGCCAACAGAGAAGAAAAGGTCAGAGCTGAATAGTGTCATTGCGTCCGTGAGGCGGCGAGAAGCCTCCTGCATTAAAGAGTCTGTCGGCTCAGATTGAAGACAGTTATTTGGGAAGGAAAGAGAACAAAAAACCAGATATGTCTCATAAAACCACTGATAGATTAAGAAAGGGAAACTCTACCTTGGTGACAGTGGGTTTGGCGTTAAAGCCTCAGGCAAATGAAGGGTATTAGATCTCAGAGGAGGAGACGTGTGATTTGCTTGCATGAATATTCAACCTCTCTCTGTTTCTGCTGTAAAGCCCTCCGGATTTTAGGAGAGCGTTGATTAAAAGTGAGCAAACACTCGTCTCGGGTTCCAGCTCGGGCGCTGTAATAAAACTGTGTTTACTGTATCAGTCCCGGAATTAATGAGACTAAATGGTTAGCTGAGTTTATCTGTGGAGACGAGGCGGATAAGCTGTTCTGAAAATCCTCAAAAGTTCAAGACTCAACCGCTGGAGATCAATGAAATAAGAAAAGTTACAGCGTCGGACAGGAAAAGTGATCTTTGATAGGAAATGTAAGGATTTTCTGTCGGGAAAGTCTTTGAAATGTTGTCGTGAAGCGTGACGGACAAACACAAAGATTTAGTTCTTATTTAGTTTTTCCTCTTTGACAAGATGGACGTGATGTTGAAGCGTCTTTAGCTTCGTACGGCAAAACTTCATCTTTTACTCAATTCAGCTGTTGAGAATCTTTGAAAACGATTAATTCCCCGTCTCTGTACGACTGCAGATGTGTCACGTTCCTACTCTGTTAACCTTTAACTGTTCAAACACAGCCTCACGTCTTACTCACTACTAATAGTATATATTACATCATAAATAATAACCTTTAATAATAATTACTTTATTTGTATAGCGAGTCATGTCTCAGCTGTCAATCAGGACCTTTCACACTGCTTTTATATAATCCAATAACTGATTAAAAACCAAACTTATCAGAAACACGAACACTTGACGATAAGTGACTTTTTTGTTTGGTCCATGTCCCATCTGCTAACAAGGAGGAGGCAGCGTTTATGACCTGTAATGTTGCCTACTTTCATATATATATATATATATATATATAAATATATATGTCAATGCAGTAGACACAGTGATGCCAAATTGACACTTCACTATCATTCCAGTTTGTTTTGGGAGTTTTGTTCATAAAATGTACATGAAATATACAGTATATATATATATTGTATGTATTATATATTATATATTATATATAAACTGTGCCCCAGACAAAACAAAGATTTCAGACCAGGCAGGAAACAGGAGAAGTCAAACCGGTTTGAAACAAAACTCCAAGTCAGACACAAAAAAGGTAAAACGATTCCCCAAACTTTCCAGCACTGTGTTTTATTTTCAGTACTTTCCTGTGAAATAAGAGATTATTTCAAACCTTGAGCTTCAGCGTCTTTTGATTTAACCTCCGAAGAAAGTGATTTGTAATATCTGGCCAAAGTCTGACTTTATTTACAGCCTGATTGAGTTTCTTGCCCTTTCTCTGTCTGGGACTGGAACTCGTCTCTGGTCTTTTCATTATAAAGTCACTGGCTCAGATTTCTGCGCTGGCCGCGGGATCTGATAGTAAAGTGTGACTGATGTTTATGAGCAGTTTGAACAAGACATTTATCAGATCGGAGTTTTCGGCTCCGCAGGCATTTCCTCGAGGCCGAGCTGCAGACAGAGGCACGGAGCAATCTCATTGGTTCAGAGGAGCATCAGTGGCCTCCGGCCCGTCGCCCCGCTGCGTTTTTATTTCCCAGAAAACGATCACTGACAGGAACAGAAAGGCTCGAAGAGATACGAGGGTAGAGACTCCTGTGAAGTGTAAATCTGTGAAAAAGAATAAATGGCTTTTATCACATTTTCAATTCATGGTGTTCCTGATGCTGCCACCAGATGGCAGCAAAACTAGGCGGGGTTTTTTTGTCGTACAAAGTAAATTGAATTGCGGAAAATGCGAAAATACTCCGATGAACGAAACGATGAAATGAAAACAGAACTGTTCATTTGGGAACGGACGTTTTTTGGCAGCTGATGTTTCCAAAGTCAAGAGTTTAGTTTTAAACCAACACAGCAAATAAAGACATTTCCGATTCTACAGCAACTGAACAAACCAACGCACGTTTCTCAACTGACCTTAAAGTCGAGAATAAAGTCGTAACTGATAAGAAACTGGTCACATTACGAGAATAAAGTCGAATTGATTGTAAAATATAGGATTTTATTCTCATAAAATGACCTTTTTTACAACCTGTTTCTCCTCATATTATGTTTTCTTTCTTCAAAATGACGTGACTACTCTGTCGTAATTTGCAGATACTCCATAGTTCTCGAGATGTACTTGTACACATTCCGGTAGAACAATTATAATTCTGTGAGCTGCGTCACGTTTGAATGATCAAAGCCTGTTTTCATGTCTGGCTCCTCCGGCTCCACTGGAGGAGGAGGAGGACGCCACTTGAAAGCTCAAGGCTGTAATGATAATATTTCGTCTAATGGACCTTCAGACAATTACAGCGCAGTGTGTGTTACTCCATGTTCTTGGAAGCTCTGAGCACTCGACCGTAAATTAACACTCAAGGTCCTCGTCGAAAGACCCCCCCCCCCCCACACACACACACACACAAAATAGGTGATCGGAAAACTTGCTGGTGTTGCAGTTTTGCTCCATTTAAAAACCTTGACTGTTTCATCATGACCTGTAAACTTTGAGAAATTCAAATAATAACGTAAAAGACTAGTTTCTTTGTTAAACTACAACACAATCTATGGTAGAAACATAACTTGTATTCATTGATTCATGAATTTATAGATTGTATGTTAAAATAAAGTTCCTGTAAATAACAACAACAGAGCATCATTGCATGTATAGATTCATATTCTCCTAAATAAACTGTGTGAAACAGAGAAGACGTCATTAACAGAAAATAGATCTCCTCCCGAGGACGTGTGCTCCCCAGTCCAGATGTTTGAAACAGCTGCAGTTCATCACTTCAGGGATTTCAAGATGTAACTGTGACATAAATCAACTACTCGGAGTTGTTGTGTGTTTTACTTCTGTTGAGAAGCTCCGATCAGACAGAACTTTACCATCAGAGACGAAGCTCCGCTCCCAGTGTCACCAGAGCAGCAGAGCTGGAGGTCAGCGAGCCTCATTATCATCCCGGTTGCTGTGCAACACAAATTATGAAAAACCGCCTGGAAGAGATGAAAATTATAATTTGCCTCTACGTGGTAATAAAGATGTTGAAAAACAACCGGCGAGCAGGTAGTCGGTGGCAATTTGCCTGCGTGTTGCTGAAGAAACGGGTGAGAAGCTTGTTCTGAAGCTGAGGCCGAGGGAACAAGACGTCCCACCAGGGAACAGAGTGCATGTGTAAAAACTCTTAATGGAGCCAGTTAAAGCAGCTCGTCTGCACAACAGATGATGCAACGTGTCCTGAGAGCTGCTCCTCAAATATGCTTGAATAGGTTTCCTGTTGTCAACAACTATAAACTTTATTTTTTTCTTTCATTCTGTTGAGGACAGAGGAACTCAGCAACAAACTGAAGCTGCGTTTCGACCACAGACGATAAATAGAGATGGACGACACATCTCCAAATCCTCTCACTATCAATCAATCAATCAATCAAATTTTATTTGTATTGCCCATATTCACAAATCACAATTTGTCTCATAGGGCTTTAACATGGTGTGACATCCTCTGCCCTTAACCCTCAACAAGAGTAAGGAAAAACTACTTAAAAACCCTTTTAACAGGGAAAAAAGAACGTAGAAACCTCAGAGACACATGTGAGGATCCGTCTCCCAGGACGGACAGAAGTGCAATGGATGTCAAGTGTAAAGGAGAACATCAAGATAAAGGTTTTAGCAGCATTGATTAGGGTAAACATTTTGAAGTATAACTGAAGGTCAGTGAATTGGTGGATTAATGTCATTAATGGTCAAGTGTCTGAGGAGAAATACTATGTATCGAGCAGTCCTGCTGCAATCATAGTCCATGGTCAGCAGCCAGCAAGATCATGATCCACCATTAAGATCGGATGCCACTATAGTCCACAGTTATTGTCCACTGCCGCCATTAGGATCCATCATCAGCTGCCACCTCGGTCGTGGTCCACTACCAGTATCTGATGCCAACACGATAAAGGATCTGCCTTTGTTATCACGATCAGCCAGCACAATGCAGAATCCGCCATACTGGATCCACCATTACGACCTCTGATACGTGATCCACAGATCCTAATCCATGATGTGGCCACAGCCGCGGCCCTGGGTCTGCGGACAATAAGGCAAAGGGACTCCGGGGAAGAAGTCAAGTCAGTAACATGTATTGATGGGATATGAATTACTTTGATGTGATAAAGATTGAGAAGAGGAAGGAGAAGCTGGAAAGAGAAGCTCCGTGTGTCATGTGTCCCCCGACCTTCTAAACCTATAGCAGCCTAACTAAGAGCAGGTCTAGGACAAGCCTGGACCAGCTCTAACTATAAGCTTTATCAAAAAGGAAGGTTTTAAGCCTACTCTTAAACGTACAGATGGTGTCTGCCTCCCGAACTGAAAGTGGGAGATGATTCCACAGGAGAGGAGCTTGATAGCTGAAAGCTCTGGCTCCTACTCTACTTTTAGAGACTTTAGGGACGACAAGTAAGCCTGAATTCTGGGAGCGCAGTGCTCTAGTGGGTTGATAAGGTACTAACAGCTCTTTAAGATATAATGGTGCCATATTGTTAAGGGCCTTGAAGGTGAGGAGGAGAATTTTAAATTCTATTCTAGATTTAACCGGAAGCCAGTGTAGCGAAGCTAATACTGGAGAAATGTGCTCTCTTTTCTTGGTTCTTGTCAGGACACGTGCTGCGGCATTTTGGACAAGCTGCAGAGTCTTTAACGACTTACTGCTGGAGCCTGATAATAAGGAATTACAATAATCCAGTCTGGATGTAACAAAGGCGTGGATTAGTTTTTCTGCATCCTTTTGAGAAAGGACATGTCTGATTTTGGAGATATTACGCAAGTGAAAAAAGGCTGTCCTAGAAATTTGTTTTAAGTGAGAATTAAAGGATAAATCAGGATCGAAGATCACTCCCAAGTTCCTGACTGTTTCATTGGAAGCAAGGGCAATGTCGTCTAGCGCAGCTATATCGTTAGATAATGTATCTCTAAGGTGTTTAGGGCCAAGTATTAGAACCTCTGTTTTATCTGAGTTTAATAAGAGAAAATTGCGGGTCATCCAGCTTTTTATGTCCTTGAGACATGCTTGGAGTTTAGTTATTTGATTACTTTGTTCAGGTTTTATTGACAAGTATAACTGGGTGTCATCCGCATAGCAGTGGAAATTTACCGAGTGTGTCCTGATAATGTTTCCAAGTGGAAGCATATATAATGAGAATAAAATTGGGCCGAGCACAGAGCCTTGTGGAACACCATGGTTAACTTTGGTGCGCACAGATGACTCATCATTAATTTGCACGAATTGGGAGCGGTCTGAAAAATAGGATTTAAACCATTTTAGGGCGGTTCCTTTAATGCTAATTAACTGTTCTAGTCTCTGTAATAAAATATTATGGTCAATTGTGTCAAATGCTGCACTGAGATCTAACAGAACGAGGACAGACACAAACCCCTGATCTGAAGCTATTAGAAGATCATTAGTGACTTTTGCCAAGGCTGTCTCTGTGCTGTGATTGGCTCTAAACCCTGACTGAAAGTCTTCATATATATTATTTTCCTGGAGAAACTCACACAGCTGATTGGCTACAACTTTTTCTAGGATTTTAGACAGGAAGGGGAGATTAGATATCGGACGATAATTGGCTAAAACCTCTGGGTCTAAGGTGGGTTTTTTGAGGAGGGGTTTGATTACAGCTATTTTAAAAGACTGTGGTACATATCCTGATGATAATGACAGATGTATTGTGTTCAGTAATGAACTGTCAATTAGGGGCAGAATTTCTTTAAGTAATTTTGTAGGAATGGGGTCTGAGATACAAGTTGTTGGTTTAGAAGATGAGATTATTTTGGTCAGCTGATCGAGGCTGATCAGAGAGAAGTTGTCTAAATAATTGGTAAGATTCTTGGCCGTTTCTGAGTTTTCTATTCTTGATGGGGTATTAGTGCCAATTGAGGGCAGGAGATGGTTGATTTGATTTCTAATGGTTAGAATTTTATCATTAAAGAAATTCATAAAGATATTGCTATTTAGGGATCGAGGAATACTGGGTTCGGTGGAGGTGTGACTCTCAGTCAGCCTGGCTACAGCGCTGAAGAGAAACCTGGGGTTGTTTTTATTCTCTTCTATTAGTTTTGAATAGTAGGCAGCTCTTGCTTTGTGGAGGGCCTTCTTATATGCTTTAACACTATTCTTCCAGTCTAGGAGATTTTCAACACGGTTGCTGGAGCGCCACTTCCTTTCTAGTTTTCTTGATACTTGTTTTAACTCATGTGTCTTGGAATTATACCACGGAGCTAATTTACTATGTTTTATATGTTTCTTTTTTAGAGGCGCTATTGAGTCTAATGTTAATCGTAATGACCTTACAGAGCTATCGACGAGATGGTCAATCTCAGTGGAGCTAGGGTTTTTAATGAATTTGTTGTTTATATCGACGGATAGTACGGGATAGTACTATCCAGAGAGGAAGCTGAAATATCTTGCATAGAAAAATGCAAGGTCCCGCCGATACATCGACCAATCACGAGTCAGTCTCAGCTGTCAATCATGACGTTTCAACCCCTTTTTTAATATCATCAAATAACCAATTAAATCCAAACTAATCAGGAACATTTCAAACAAACATCAGTGAGATAAGAACTAACCTTCTTTGATTCAAATCGATTTGATGTCTACTTTGAGTCTTACTTTGGCCCATGTCCCATCCACTAACATGGAGGAGGCTCATGACCTTCACTGCAGCCAGCCACCAGGGGGCGATCAAGATGCTTTGGCTGTCATGTCGTCCATCTTTATTTATGAGAACTATTTTCAGCCGCGGACTCGAGTGAATATTTCCAGCATCTCAGTCAAAATATACTGAACTGTGTGTGTGTGTGTGTGTGTATGTGTGTGCGTGTGTGTGCGTGTGTGTGTGTGTGTGTGTGTGTGTGTGTGTATGTGTGTGCGTGTGTGTGTGTGTGTGTGTGCGTGTGTGCGTGTGTGTGTGCGTGCACTCAGTCGGATGTTCCCTGTTGTGAAATGTGTTGGCAACAGAAACACAGAATATTTCCAGGTCTGTGTTTTCAGTCCAGACTTCGTGGCCTTGGCGTTTTAAAAAATCGTCATGTACTGTAACGAAGGAATTTAATATAAAAACTGTGCCGACTGAAGTGTAAAACGTCACTTTCTGTCACGAAGCCCAAATCTTTCATGAACAGGGAGGTTCTCGTGAAAAACTGCCGTCCGCGTCTCGTGGTCAAGGGCCCGAGAGCAGCCGGTGTCCTGCCAGAGAATTCAGAAAAAGCCTTAAATTTCCCAGACAAGGGAAGGATTTCCACAGGACTGCAGGTTCAAGAGTCCAAGGTAACCTCTCCTGCTCCTCCTGCTCCTCACTCCTCCTCCTCACTCCCACACCGCTCCACTCCGAGGATCCGCTGCACAATTAAAAGCTGGCGAACGCTCAAAGACACTTTGTTCGGAAACAGCTCCGAGGGAAGGAGGTGATGTAATCCAGGATTATTTTACAGCATCGCACTGGATCTACAGATGTTTTCATTGAGGACCACTTAGGAACAAGCAGAGATTAGTTTGAGGAGGTTCAGGAAAACTTCATGTGTTTTATATGCGATACAATAAGCTGTGAGCCGACTCTTAAAACCCTTAATACGTATGAAAGTAGTTTTAAAGCTGCAGATCTTTTAATTGGCCACTGATAAGATAAATAAAAACATATCTGATATATCACGGTCTTATATCGATATTATAGCTGAGTTTGATTTTATTGCAGCTTGTTTCTCGAAGAATTCAAATTAGTATTTTCCCTCATTAATACCCAGTGATGACGGATTTTAGAATCGTATTTTTAACATATTAAAAAGGCAGAACTGAAATATCACGTAAGTATTCAGACATTTAGTGACGCTGAGACGACGCCTACATACTTCCGTCATATTAAATATAGCCCAGCTTGGCCACATTCATGACTTTAGTAAGGATTTGATTTGTATACCAGTGTTTATCAGTTGCAGAACCCTTTGCCTTGCAGTAACAGCCACTGGGTCAGTAGGTGGTGCTGCAGCGCCCCTACTTCCGGCATTCCTTGCCCACAGCTGTGACACTGAAAGTTACCTCAGGAATCTTCTGTTTCTCTTGATCATCTGTTTCAAATTTACTGGACATGATTAGGAAAGACTCATCTGTACAATTTCAAAAAAAATGTCGTCAGGGGGCGGATCCAAGAAGATCTGGCGTTTTTTTGACGTTTTCACCCATTTCCTGGAGAATAATTAAAATAATGAATCAGACATATGAAGAAGACTGACATGTATGATCGTTTGCAGCTTGATTGAATTCAAGGGGACGGTCGCTTCTTGGAGGAGGTTTGAAATCTGCTGAGTGACAATCCAGCTCTTTAACGTTAGAAGTTTGGAACAACTACGACTTTTAGCCTCGGCCAAACTGAGCAACCACCGGGGGGGGGGGGGGGGGAGCCTCACGTTGGTGTTGTTTTAGGTCCGCTCAGCTTTTCCCTCAACCCTGACCAGAGTGCAGAAATATCCCAAAATGTAAACCTGGTCCAGAGCGGTCAGGACCTCAGACTGGGCCAAAGGGTCATCTTCCAACAGGACAATGACCCGGAGCACGAGACAACACAGGACGGGCTCAGGGACGAGTCACAGCAAATATCCTCGAAGTGATTCAATCAATCAAACGTCTCTGCAGAAACCTGGAAATGTCCACTGACTGTCCTCATCTCACCAGCGAGGATCTGCAGAGAAGAGGAGCAGAACATCGAGGTTTGAAAAGCTTTGGTCTAACTCCTAAAGGCTCTTAATACTTCTGACATCTCAGTTTTTCCACATACGTCAGAAAGATCCGAGTTTATTTTAAGTCACATTTATCAGTCAAAATATCATATATTCACTCCTTTTAGCTCTGGTTTGTTCTCCACCATCATTCCCATCATTAAAACGCCGGTGGTTGAGTTTGTTCCTGGTGGATTTGTGTCCGTCTGAATGAATTTGTGTTTATTGCTCCAGTTTTTTTGTTTCCCTGCTCACAAACAGAACTTGTGTTTCACCCACGTCTGTTTGTTTGTCAGCAGGATTTCACAAAAACTACTGGACGGATTTCCACAGGATTTAGTGGAAGGATCTCGACAACGTTCCAGGGAATTCACAGAATCTCTCCTTTTGTGTTGCTGTTGTTTGATTTCAGTTTAAATTCTGTTTTCTCTTGTTAACGAATCCTTCACTGCATCGATATGACTCCAAAGAGTTTCAATAAAACTCTTATTTCTTTTAAATCTGAATTCAAAAATGTCTCACCTTTCTATTTCCTTTCCAAATAAACCTCAGAGGTCTGAATGACCAGCTCCACTGAGATGAAACCTTTGGTTTTCTCGATACGTTCAGAGGACGGATCTGTATTGATGCTAATAATCCATCAGCCCTCCTGACCTAACCTTCGCTCCACCTCTGGGCACAGGCAGCTGAATATTCACTCAATTACTGCAGTAATAGGCAGCAGGCGGATGAAAGCGCCGGGAATCCAGCTCCTTCTCCCCGTCCGTCATTACTGCCGGAGGAGCCGGAGCACAGAGCGCCGACGAGGCACATTCAGACGTGATTAAGGAAAGAAATTTAGGCAAAGGATGAATCAGCCTGCATGCAAAGAATTTAGACTCGGCAGAAGCAGAGGAACCCCACGTCAGTGCAGATACACTGTCCGCACACGTGACACACACAAACACAAACACACACACACACACACACACGTTTCCCAGTCTGAGGGGGAGGGCACGTTTATCTTTCTCTCTCTCGCTGGTCTCTGTGCTACTGGAGCAAAGGCTAAAGGAGAAGAGAGGACACGAGAGGGAACACACAGTACTCCCTTCACTCAGGATTTTATGGAAAGGAAATAGTCCTGCTTCGTATCATATAACATCATGCTGTAGTGTGTGTTTGTGTGTGTGTGTGTGTGTGTTTGTGTGTGAGCGACTAATATGGCAAATAGAATTATCAGAGGATAATTGAAGTAGGAAGAGAAAGAATCCAGGAATCAAAACAAGTATTCTGTTTTTTCAAAAGGACCAAAAAGCTGAATGAATGAATCATCGGAGGAAAAACCGAACTGAATTCTATCAAAACGGCGTTTCGTGTTCTTTGCTGCCGTCTGCGTGGTTTGTGTACGTCATGATTAACGCGATCAGAAGCTCCTCGTAAACAAACGTGTAGCGGCTGCGAGATCAGAGCGAATCATGTTTTCATCTGCGTTTGAACTGATGTGGAGGCGTGAGACACGACCCGAGGACAAGAACATGACACGTCAAACACGTTTTTAAAAATTCTGCTCAGTTTACTGATTCATTCCAGGGTTTCACATATGCACCTGTACGAGATGGAATGAAAAAAGACAGGTGACATGAGGCAGGACGACCTCACAGCTGAGAGGAGGTGAAAGGATCAAAGTTGGAAATCTAATCTGTGCAGAGACAAAGCAGATAGAGACACATCCCAGCGTCTGTCACTGCAAAGGTGGATTCACATCAACAACACCCACACAAACACACACTAATGGCTGTAAATTATAAATAATGACGGTGCCTTTAATTGGTGAGTTGGTAAGCGAGGCACTTGGTTGGTTAATGACCGGGGTTTGTTATTGTCTCTGTACAAACGGTGTATAAATACTCACAGTATTATGTGAAGGTTTGTTGCTCAGTACTTCTGTTACTGTGTCAAATGAGATACAGGAAAGTGTGGAGGTGTGCAAACAAAAGGGTTTTCATGTTTGTATTGAAACAAAGTAAAAGCTGCAAGAACAGCTGTGTGTGTCTGCGTGTGTGTGTGTGTGTGTGTGTGTGTGTGTGCGTGTGTGTGTGCGTGCGTGTGTGTGTGTGTGTGCGTGTGTGCACCTCAGATCTGCCTTTCTCTCGCTCTTCTTTCTTTCTGGTTTGTGAGCTGATGTTTTGAAGCCTCAAGTTTAACACTTTGTTCAGCGCCATCTTGGTTTTTTTAAACCAGAACTAACTATATTTGGAAGAGCTGGGGGGGGGGGGGGTGGAGCCTGACTGACAGCTCAGGGACACTGCACACCCACCTCCACCCATTGGACGGTACTAGCTGTCAATCACACTGTGGTACCCCCCCCCCCCCCTAACACATGCGGTGCTTTATGGTCTGTTTGACTCTAAATGATCATAATTCACTAAATGAACATCAGCTGTTTTGAAGAAGACTTGAAACTAGAGATTGAGACATAAATGGAAAATGTTTACTGACGTTATAAAGTGAAAAGTAGAGTCATGTTCTCATAGACTTCTATAGAAACTGTCAGTGGAGTCGCCCCCTGCTGGTCAGAGAGAGAAGACAGGCACTTCTGCACAGGCTTCACTTTCCGGACCCGGTGTCTACGTCTGTTTTCATATTCACTCTGTGACCAAACATGACTTTTTATTGCATTTGATGTTTGAATGATGCATTTTACTAACTGAACAAAGTCAAACAACCCATCAGGAGTGGTGGAAGCAGGCGATCAGCAGGCGATCAGCAGGGGGCCACGGAAAGGCTCTGTTCTCTATCATGTTTTCATACAGAATCGAATATAGACTGAAGTGATAAGGTCCCTTTCGCTTCCTGTAGAGAGGCCTCAAGTATCAATATTTATATTCTATTGTCTTTTATGCCCTTTGCTTAATTAAACTGTACAAACACACACACACACACACATCATCAGAGGTTGGAACAGGTTGATCAGCAGGTGCCTGCAGCAGATGTTGGCCCCGTCACGTGAAGGGTTAACACGGCCCTGCTCAGACAACAAACAGAAAACAGTAGATGCAGGTTTTTCTTATCTTCATCATCACATGACGGTTTCCTGTGGACCCCCCCTCACAGCTCACGACCCAGAAGCATCAGGACTCTACAATGAGGAGATTTTTGTATGAATCCTTCATGTCAGTGTTTTTTTCTTTCATCTTCCTCATTTTGATTTACTGGGGGTTTTATTGAGAGCATAAATCCTGCTGGTGGACGCAGGGTGTGCTCTCCAGCTCCTTTTGGCTCCGGGTTGTTTTCGCTGTGTTCCATCTCCTTCAATCATTAACTCAGACGAGCAGAGCAGAAATAAACCCTTAAAGTCCAGAGGTTCGCTTCACAGCAGCACGTTTGGTTTTCACTGTATGATACAGATCTGATGGAGACAAACGAACAGACATAGTAATATTATTGGATTCAGTTTTTTAACAACATGTTTCTGTTAAGTTTTCTTCCTCCTCCTCCTCTTCCTCCTCCTCCTCCTCCTCCTGTGCGTAACGCCGCCGGGCAGCTCTCGGAGCAGGCGTGGCCAGTGACGTCTCCAAACGGGCCAAACCTTAAACCTGGCACGCAGAGCCCCGGAGAGGACGCGAGGGGACATACTAACGGGACACCGGGCAGGAGGGGACTCTCGGAGGAATAACGCGGAGGAATACGCGCCGGGCTCATGTGGCGCTCGTCTCCACTTTCACTTTTTACGCATCGGGGGTTTTCTCCTCCTGACGCAGCAGCGGCGCAGAAAACTGACTTATATCCAACAGCTGCACAGACACACCATCGTCTCTCATCATCCTCTGCGTCTTCATCCCCAACTTTCCCGTCCAGAGACACGTGGAGAGAGTTTGTCCGCGGTGCGTCACGGAGGAGAAGTCGTGTCCAGTCCGACAGGTGCAGCTCCGACCTGCTCCTGCTTCGACAAGCTGTGATTCACTCCACAGGTGAGAATCACATCCTCTATTCCCACTTTATTATCTTAACTTCACGTGGCAGCAGAACAATAAAGTCGTTATTAATCAGCAAGAAATGGGCAGAAAGTGTCATCACATCAAAACAGGTGTGAAAATCTAAATAATCCTCAGAAATTAAAGTAAAAAGAAAAGATTATAGAAGGTATTTGAGGAGTTTTATAGGATTTTATTGCTTTATATTCTGATATAATCTGTGAAAATGCAGATTAATGTTTACTGAATATTAATTGACACCATAACAAATCTACAGTGACACTGTAAAAGACATCAGTGTTAGAGGAGCTGGTAACTCAGCCTCAGCACAAAGTCCATTTAGTGCAGTTGTTCCAGAGCTTTCATCCTCTGCAGATTTATTTTAAGATTTAAAACTGATTCAATCACAAAGAGAAAAATGGATAAAAAAGCAGGAAAGTCTTGATTTGTACATTTTGAAGTTTTTCTTTGTCTCAGTCAGAATTTAGCTTCACTTTTATTCCTCTGATGAGACAATGGAGACGTCAGATATGAAGCGAACTCCCTTTGTCTTCCTGCAACATCAGTCTCATGGAAAAGGAGAAGTCAGGATGAAACTGAGCGTGCACCAGCAACACGGGAAATATTTTAATTTTTAATTTTTAATACACGGCCCCAAGATAAGAACGATTTTAATGCCTTTTAAATTGCAATACAACAATATTGTGAATATTTTTCATTCCATTTCTTACTCGTCAAAGACAGAAAAACTAAACCCAGAAAAAAAAAGGAAAAGTCTGATAATTAAACTTTATCAAAATAGTCCAAATGTAGTTTCAGATCCGTGTTGTGGAAGAAACTCAGAGTAAAAATATTGTTTTTTTCTTGTCTCCTCCAATAAACCAGCTCTTATTTGTGGATTGTGTTAAAAGGTTCAGCCCTAATAAGGATAAATGCTTCATCTGAGATCCAGTTCCTCTGCTCAGCTGCTGCAGACGCTTTCTTCACTAAATCACATATTTTCCTGCAGCTGATTTTTATCCCAGATATTTAAAAAACAACTTTGTCAGGTTCAGACTCCTGCAGCGTCCTGGTGTGTATTTGTTGTTGTGTGTTTTCTCCACGAGGCTCCTGCAGACTCTTTGTGTTCCAGACGATGGTCCTTCACAGTTTATTACAACGTTGGCATAGTTTGACGTTTGGTTTACACTCTTATCTCTTGACGCCACTGCAGATTATTTTATCGCATCAACAAAACGCAGCCTATCAGCCGCGGCTCCTCTGGCGCGGCGGTGGAAACCAGGGAGGATGTTGGACTGTCAGCCTCCTCTCCGCAGCCTTGAGACTGTTCACACTGTAAGAAGAATCTGGCTGTTACTGTAAATACCAGATTCCTTTTCCCCTCTGGAACAACCGAGCTGTGGGGGAGTCGTGTGTGTGTGTGTGTGTGTGTGTGTGTGTGTGTGTGTGTGTGTGTGTGTGTGTGTGTGTGTGTGTGTGTGTGTGTGTGTGTGTGTGTGTGTGTGTGCGTGGAGGGAAGTCCTGCCTTTACCATAAATAAGAAATTGGACTTTAAGCACATCCCCTTCCGTTCTCCGGGTTTCGCCCACATTGAAAAGAATTCCTCCGGCCGGCGCCGAAAACTCAAGGTCACGCCGCTCAACAGTCCCCCCTGTGGAACAGTCCCCCCCCCCACCCGCCCTCCCCGCCCCACAGGTCCTCCATCACGGGAGATACCCGAGAACAGAGTGTGACTAAAACATGGCCGAGGCGAGAGCTCCACATGTTTGTTGGGTGTTTCCAGGCAGGTGAGGCGGCAGCAGCGAGAGGGGGGGGGGGGGGGGTTCATGCCTCAGTTGTTGAGAGTATCAGGGTGTAACCACAGGAAACATGGTGAGAGCAGTTTGCCGGGCGGTTTGGTGGCAGGTGGCAGCGGCTGCTTCGACAATCTGATGTAATCTGAAGATAAGAGTTTTTACATGAAGCTGAGTTGGATGAAATGAGTTTGGACTGATTCTATCAGCTGCTTCCTGCTGTTCAGGGACGAGTCCGGGGCTTTTACATGTCAAACTTGCTCCTCGTCGTGTTATTCTCTCCAGTGTACGACGCCTGAAACGATGCCTGGAAAATGAACAGTTAGATTCTCTCTCTTTAGTTTCCAGGGGTCCGAGTCTCACGGTGCAAGTCTGTGCTGCTTTTCTTTGTCTAATTCGATAGTAACCTGGAGATCGTCAAAAGTTACTTCACACCTTTTTATAAAACTAAACCTTTAGATGAAGTCCAGTGTTTCCATCGCAGGAACCAAGGTCGAAATTAGGACTGAACTCGTCTGTTGAACGTTGGGGAGACGGGAGAAACAAGGACACGTGTCACAGCCTGATGTGAGTTGGTCAGATAATCAGGTTTCAAGGTTTCAACGTTTCCTTTTTGTCAAAATTGGACATTGCAAGAAAAAGCAACAGTTTTTCGCTGAGAATCCTGAACTGTCTCTGAACTTATAATAAGTCAGTAACAGAAGTAACTCATCGCTCAGTTAGGACTGTTTGTATAAGTGTGCGGACTAAGAGAAGACTAAGTCCAGCCAGCGATTTACGAACTCGAACCTGAATATCACGGCAGAGTATTTACAGAGTATTTACAGTTGGTCCCGATGGGTCGGGTGTCCACACGCTGCACTTTGTTCTGCCGAGCTTCTTGTGTTGTGGTGGAAACTTGATTCCATGAAGCTGAACGGGCTCGTGAAGAGTCCGATATGAAGTCGAGCAGCAAGTTAAGACGCTCGGTTAAACTCCAGTTTCCTCTTTTAACAGTTTTTACGTGTCACCAGAGACCGAACGCCACCTGCCCGCTTTCGATTCAGCCTCACGTGCGGGTGCAGCTTCGGTCGTGCTTGTTTACTGTCGGTACACATGGTGTTTTGTTTACGGTGCCGCACCGAGCCGTCGCCTCATGAGCAGCATGTGCCGTCCTGTGTGCAGATCTGAAGTGGAGTGGAAACCTGGGCTCACGTCCCACAGTCTGTAACACGAGACACGGTCGTGGGGACGGCAGGGGACGGGGGAGAAGACAATATGACAATGGACATGAAGGAAAAATAATCAAGTGATTTTTAACCTTGAAGAAATCTCACCGTGTGTTTTAATTGGAAAAGTTTTGCACTGTCTCAGATATTGATAAAAGTTTTCCTGCTAATTCGTTCACATGAGAAACACGTGGACCTGACATGTGTCTCGGATCGTCATTAATGGAGTTAACGAAGTTTGAGCTTTTTGAGGAAACTCTATAACGTCGACTTATCTCTTATCTCCTTTAATAGAAATCCGTTCATATCGTTTAAAAGAATAAAAAATAACAGCATTATGAGTCTTTATAACATTTAAAAGTTGAATTTCAAGTCTTCTTCAGCTGATGTTCATTTAGAGTCAAACAGACCATAAACCTCTGTATTGGGGGCGTTGATACCGTGTGATTGACAGCTAGTATCGTCAAATGAGTGCAGGTGGGCGTTGTAACTTAGCCCTCAGTCAGGCTCCGCCCCCTGCTCCCCCAAATATGGTCACTTCTGGTTTCAAAGCTGTGGCTCAGCAGAGGAAGTTATGTTTTCACCCCCGGTCCGATTGTTGGTTTGTTGGTTCGTCAGCAGGATGACACAAAAACTACTGAATGGATTTCCACGAAACTTAGTGGTAGGATGAGAAATGGGTCAAGAAAGAACTCACTATATTTTGGGCTGGATCAAAACAAAAGGGCGGATCCATCATTCACTTTTTTGTATATTGTAAAAATATGTTTTTGGTAATTTTCACTGATTTCCCAGAGAATAATTCCTGGAAGTTCTAGTTCGGCATATTTCACCGCGGCCTCCATCTCGCCCAGTATCTTTAATTTATCTGTAAAAAGGTTTCACTGTGATGTAGTGACGTGTAAAAAAATCAAATTCATGGTGTAATATGAAGCTTTAATTCCCAGTGATTAGCGTTGTATCAGTGTGAAGGGAAGAGGAAAGTAAGACTGAAGTCCTGCAGCAGACGGGACGGAGCTGACAGGCAGACGGTGCAGCAGCAGCACCAGTGACAGGCGACAGGTAAAATTACCTCAAATCCCGGCGACGCCGTAATCATCCTGTCGGTTCTGCTGCAGCGTCTCGGCTCCGTCCGGCTCCTCCCGCTCCCGTGAAGCCTGTCGACCTCCTCAATTCACCTCCTTGTCGTCTTTGTGAGGCCGACAGAATGGAGGAGCGCGGGCCGGCTAATGGTTTGGCCGGGGGTCTTTGTGTTCGGGTATGTGCTGCCGGCCGGGAGCCTCGGTCGGAGCCGAGGGGCGTCCGCATCCATTTATACACACGAAGCAAAGAGGTTTTTTAAAAACACAGGCCTGCAAACTGTGCTCTCTGCAGAATGAGGATGTCTTTTCAGTCAGGTCTCACGATGTTCTCTGGGGTTACAGCGTGACAGTGACGTGTTGTTTACAGGACATGTCTGGAGCTCCGCAGCAGATGGAAGTGTGGACGAGTTTCTTTTTTGTGCTTGTGAGGACGTTGAGACTTTGACCTTCTGTCCTCCAGAGGTCACGGAGCTGAGCTTTGTCGTGTGAGAGACGGAGACAGATCCCGTTTATCTGCACACGAATCATGATGTAGTGCTCGTTTGTTTGGACGAGATGTTGAGATTCATGTCTGATAATTGAATAAGTTGAGTTTTCTCCGCAGTATAACATCCAGATTTTGTTTTATAGTTCATTCAACAGTAAGCAACAGTAACTCCGTCAGAGGCTTTTCATGTTTTTGTTCGAGCCTCGGTCGGCCTCACTGCCGTCTGAGCGAGACACACACGCGTCTCCCTGCGTCACCTTGTCACCGTGACGGAGGCTGTGACAGACAAACGCTGCCTTCACGACCCTGGACTTCTCTAAACATCACCTTGAGGAGGAGTTAAACGTCTCAGTCAGTTTTACTTGACTTGTCCCTGTCAGATCTCTGGTTAATGTCCGACCGAGCCGATGAACCATTAGATAAAGAGAAGAAAACACATCAGATACAACGATTCCACGAATATGTTAATTGGAGCCAGATTGATATATTGGTCGATATTTAGAGTCTTGAACAGAGTTTCTTCCACATTTTGACCAGTTGTCTCTTGGACTCAAAGATGCACTGGTTAGATTTCAGAGGCCAAAGGTCAAAGGTCACCTCATGTTATACTTTACCTCACAGTTGGTGTGCAGGTAAAGTTCCTGGTGAGACTTTAACAGGAAACACTGTGATGGATTCAGTTTGGTGAAGTCGGCCTCACCTGCACTGCAAATACATATTGTTGGAGCAACTTAAAAATATTTCTGCTGGTAACAGACAGTTTACATTTAATTTGAAAAGCTTAGTTGATTTGTGTGTGTGTGTTCGATGTGTGTGTTACCCATCGAAGTCATTTTTCAGGTTAGTAAACAACTTTCTTTTTTCAGTGTTTGACAAGTTAACTTCATCAGACTCTCAAAGCCTAGAACATTATTTTATGCAGCATTTGAAATAATGAATCTGCACTTTATTCATAAAAAGCTAAAATTGAGCCGAAGTGAGTGAAATGATCCTAATTGAAGGTTTTTGCAGTTTTTGTAAAATAAGGTCGAAGGAACATGTAAATTCTAATGCAAAAATTATTCCTCATGTGAAATCCAAAACTAATATAACTTTAGATTTCTGTATAAATGAACCAACATTTCCTGAGACTGCAAAACTTTATTTTTGCAACATGCAAACGATTAATTATCTTTAATTGATCGGCTGACAGGAAACGAGAAGGAACCTGACACAATCGTCTACGGTCGAATGTGAATCCTGAACATTGCACTCAGGGTTAGTTTGGTTGTGTTGTAACTATTTGGCTTCAAACCTTTAACATCCTGGCTCACTGGTGGATTTCAACTCGCGTGTTTGTCTGGTAGAGAATCAGAGTCGACCTTAACGCTGAGGAATGGTCATTTTTACAGATCAAATCCGAGCGATGGCAATAATTTCCATTTAATTGCCATTTTGCCTCAGTTACTATCTTCGAGAAACAGTCAAAGTTGAAGCCTTTATAGTCGTTATAATATATTTTCAGTTTGTGTAACTTTAGACAGATGCCATGTATTTTAACAGGGAAGGCAGTGAAATTTCAAAATGTAAAGACAAAGGAAAAACCAAACTGTGAACGGGCTCTCTGGCCCGGCTGCCTGGTTTATAACAGGTTTACTGGCAACGTGAATGAACAACAACAGACAGACTGTGTCCTTTGACCGTTTGTGGCCTGTCTGGTTTACCATGGACGGCTGCCACGAACACCAGTCTGTCCAAAGCTCAACCCTGGGCACGGACGTCCTGACTTCACCGCGGAGTCGCTGGTAAAAGTCGCCCTGCCGAGCCACGAAGCCTGAAGACGTGAGTCACTCTTCTCTGTGTCGTGTCTTGATGTGTTGTGCGTTCGTTTTTTTAGCCCGAGGATGTTTAATGTCAGTGATTAATTAAGTCATCGAGGCGCCGAGAGTTTAATTCTGGCAGAACAGAGAAAATATTCAGCTGTGAAATGTCACCCAGACAGTTTGCAGTTATTTTTACTACATTTATTACTATTACTGTGCATCTTGTGTTCTTCAGGATTCACAGGCCGACCGTATAAAAGCAGAATCCGTCCATGCTGATGCGTCATTGTTTTTTAAACCTTGATCCGCTCGTGTTTAGCGCTCGCGGCTCGATTTTCATGGACACAAAAACATTTTCATTTTGCATATCAGTGGATTCTATCTGAACCTTGTGAGAAGACACAGAAAATTCTTTCCTGTCTTTGGTTTGTGACGTCGACGTTTGGTTTGCGTCTGTTTGAGCTGCAACGACCAGACGGACTTTCACAACTGGACTTCGTTAAATCAATAAATCTAAAGTGCAAAATTCTGTTTATCTTAAAACTACTACTGCCACAACTACTAGGGTTGTATAAAGTGTTCATATAAAAGTAAATGGATCAAATTTAGATAAAAGTTTATTACTTCCTCGAACCTGCTGCTGTTTGAGTGAGTTGGTAAAATCAAGGATAGGGTGAAACTGGAAAAACTGCTTTTTTGCCACTAGGGGGCAGAAGAACTCCAACAAGCTGAGGGAGCCACAGTCTTGACACATTATCGACGTATATGACGTTGTATAGAATAAATGTGTAAATCTAATGAGTCCTAAACCACCGCAGCTTTGTCTTACACCCCCTAGTGATCAAAAGAGCACGATGCAGCTTTGAAGGTTCTGGAGTTTCGAGAGGAGGCGTCACTCTGGATTCATGACTGTTTTCCAGACTTTGATTTTCTGGTCAAAGCCGCTTCTCCAAATCCTGCAGAACCAAAACTCTGTCGTTTTATCTTTCAAAGGACAAATCAAAGGTGAAGTTCATCACTCAAAAATACAAACTGGGACACGTTCCGTTGTCCCTGCGTTTACGGTACAACAAGCCGATGTGTTTAACATCAACACACGATGGACAAGAGATATCTGGGTCACTCGCATTCATCTGGAACGCCTCTAATCACCTGATCGAGCCGGTCACAGGTTCAACGTACGAGCTGCTCGTCCTGTTCACTCGTGTGGGGACATAATCGATCTGTGCACAATGACACCGTCCACATTCAGGTCAAAAGTCTGCTTTTCTTCTCAGCTGTGTTTATTCTGTTTGAAGTGACACAGTTATGAGGAACACGGTTTGTATGTAACTACGAATAAGGGTGAATTGTTTTGAAAAAGGCCACTTCGACCTGACCTGTGCGAAAAAACATGTGTTTATTGTTGACGCGATTGACCTCCAGCTGTTTGCTGTGTCCTGTCCGGTCCTTCCTCACTTCACAACCAGTCATAACCTCTAAAGAGAATCTGTATCTCTGCTTTTCCAGCTGCCGCCATGACTCCCTCCGGGTCCACGCCACGTAAAGAAGTAATGTCACCTCTGGTCAGGGCTTTGGACCGATCTCTACATGCATTTATTTGTTCTTTGGTCTTTTCAGGGTCCATATCTCTCGTGAACATGCCCACAAAGGCCCAGTTTCTCTACCAGGTGTCTAAGCCCATTCTTCTCTTTTGTGGATTTCTTCCTGCAGGTTGAGTTTCTCCCTGAAAGTAAAGCAGCTTAATTATCTTGAAGTCTTTTAAGATGGAGATGAAGATTGTTCCAGCGTCACTATAACAAGCTGGACTGTTGCTCTCGAGAAGGAGCTGAGCCAGAAGACAAAGGTCTTGATTGACCAGCTGATCCACGTTCTGACCATAACCTACGACAGCTGATATATATCGATGTATGTCTCAGTCTCACTCAGGAGGATCTGGAGGAAGCTGCCGGAGAGAGCGATCTCTGGTCAGACTTGTAATGCGACCCCTCACCGGATAAGTGGCAGAAAATTGATGCATTGATTTTCTGTCCGTGGAACAAATGTTCATAGATTAAACTGCTGATAAAACAGAAAGCAGGAGTGTTTCTGACATATTACAGCAGGTTCTTGTCTCGGGGTTGAATCCACCAGCAACGTGCAGCGCTTCAAACACAACCTAAGACCCTGAGATATCTGGGGCCCCTGTTGTTCTGATACCTGCATGAGAAGCTCCTGAGTTCCTACAGTGTGTCTGGAATTGTTCCCCACACGTGTTGTCCTCTGTCCTCTGATCGTGATTCACTCAATACAAACCCCATTATCTTGTGTTCTGTGGTTTCTCGAGGGTCCTTGAATACTAGAAACACTGATTCCTGGAAATTCACAATGAGCTGCACTGAGTCACAACAGCTCAACACTGGGCGACAATCTGATGCAGTGTAGACGACATTAAGGAAAAACGATAAGAAAAAGGAAATTCTAATTTTTAACGTCAAGTGAAAAGTGTTTTTAAAGTCTTTCCACAACGTTTCTTTAAAACTGTAAAATGTCACTTTTGATGCGTCATCAATGAAGCAGAAAAGGTTTGGACTCTGTTGTCATGGTTTTACTCATCGCAGTATTTGTGTCCCTCTGCTGCAGGACTTGTCTGCAGATGAAGATGCAGTAGAGGAAGCGGCTTCGTCTTCACCCTCACGGTCGACACCCCCGGTCAGTTCCCCCTGACATGGCCTCCTCCCCTGAGCTGGACACCGACCATTTACCGCTGCTCCAGCTGCAGGAGGTGGACTCCAGTAAAACGTCCGAGAGGCCGAGCTCCCCGGTGTTCCTGCCCGCCGTGTACAGCCCTCCGCTGGGCATGGACAACCACACCATCTGCATTCCCTCTCCGTACGCAGAGAGTGGCCACGACTACAACCACGGACCCCTGACGTTCTACAGCCAGCCTGTGCTGAGCTACGCCAGACCGCCCATCCCCGAGAGCCAGGCGTCTCTGTGCGCCCCCCTCAGCCCCTCGGCCTTCTGGCCCTCCCACGGTCACACCAACGTGCCTTCACTGACTCTGCGCTGCCCTCAGCCGCTCGTCTACAACGAACCGAGCCCACACGGACCCTGGCTGGAGCCCAAGGCCCACGGCATCAACTCCAGCAGGTGGGATTACTGACACTGACCCGTGGATGGAAGTAAAACACAGGTTTAATCTGAAAGGTTGTTCTTTACTCTGATTGACGGGTATAATAATATCTTAAATGGTAGTTGAATAGACCAGAGGACCTTAAACGATGCTGATTCTACTAACTCGTGTCTGAATGGTTGGTCTGTGGTGATGCTGGTTGCAGCTGTTCACCTGTTTATTCACAGATTAGTGACGCTCGACTCATTTCACACAACCCGAGAGAATCAGTCGTCGTGATCGAGTTGATTCAGAGTTTATTAGTATTGACACTTCACTTCCTTGGGCCCTTAACAATACAAACGGCAAGTGAAGCCGATGAGATGAAGTCTTCTCCAGATACGATTTGCACAGACAGACAGACAATCTGGGATTATTGGATAGATAATAATCTGATTGTATAATGGTTGTACACTTACAGTCATTGGAATCTTCTCCCTGTTAGAATTCCTTATTCCACTGTCAGTTTTCTGATGCAGTTCTCAACTTGTCTGAAATGCGGTTGTGGAGACATGTGCAGCATCACGCTGCCTGTTGGCGACTGATAGCAGGTGAATGACGGCTCAAATCCAAATGTCAAGTTGTCCCCGTCTCTGTTCTCAGAGTCTGTGTTTCTTATTGCAGCTCCATCATCAGCTGTAACAAGCTGCTGGGGACCCGAGTAGAAGAGGGGGGGGCGAACTCCTCGTCGTGCTCGTCTGCGGGGGGGAAAGCCGACATGCACTTCTGCGCCGTGTGCCACGACTACGCCTCGGGATACCACTACGGCGTGTGGTCCTGCGAGGGCTGCAAGGCCTTTTTCAAGAGGAGCATCCAGGGTACGAGCTCCTCCTCTCCGTCCCATCACTGATCCCTTCGTCTCCTCCATCCATCAAATAACTCTTCTCTTTCTTTATCAGGACACAACGACTACATCTGTCCGGCCACAAACCAGTGCACTATCGACAAGAACCGGCGTAAAAGCTGCCAGGCCTGCCGTCTACGGAAATGCTACGAAGTGGGCATGATGAAATGTGGTAGGCCCTCACTCGCTTCTCCACCAAGTGGGATCATGGGAGTTGTAGTCTTCATTGCAGTCATCTTCTCAGAAGTCAGAGATTTGTGATTGGGATGATTCTGGATATGACGGGTTATGACTCCATTGACTCCACCAAATTAAATGGACATTGGAGCTGCCAGTGTTTTGTGCTATCTGTGTTTTCTCAGTTTATAAAACATATGGAATCATCTGTTTGTTTTGTTGTCTCTCTCCAGGTGTGAGACGTGAGCGCTGCAGCTATCGGGGACCTCGACATCGCCGTGGCGGACCTCAGCCTCGGGATCCAACGGGCCGGGCTTTGGTCCGGGTGGGGCTCGGCCCTCGAGCTCAGCGGCACCTCCACATGGAGACGCCTCTCGCCCCCTTCGCCCCGCTGCCTCAGGCGACCCACGTGCACCACTCGGCCATGAGCCCGGAGGAGTTCATCTCCCGCATCATGGAGGCAGAGCCTCCGGAGATCTACCTCATGGAGGATATGAAGAAGCCCTTCACCGAGGCCAGCATGATGATGTCCCTCACCAACCTGGCAGACAAGGAGCTGGTGCTCATGATCAGCTGGGCCAAGAAGATCCCTGGTGAGATCAGAGCCGTCAACACAGTGTATAAAATAAGGAAAACGCTCTGAGGTTGTACTTTTATCCTTTAGATTGTTTTTTTTCAGATTTTTTTATTGAAACATAATGTAGAAAACATTTTTGTTCCATGTATGTTCACCTTCCATGTTCCTGTGTGTGCTCCTCAGGGTTTTTAGAGCTGAGTCTTACAGATCAGATCCACCTGCTGAAGTGCTGCTGGCTGGAGATTCTGATGCTGGGCCTGATGTGGAGGTCGGTGGATCATCCTGGAAAACTCATCTTCTCTCCGGACTTCAAACTCAACAGGTGAGAAAGAGACACAAATCACAGACATAACCCCCCGAACAATGTCTGTCTGTTAAACCGTCTGTTGCCTCGGATCTTCTCTTTCGTATTGGGAGGAGGGAAAGTGAAAGAAAAAGTCGTCTGTGAGTCTCTAACATATCTGGATTCATCAGATAAAGAATTATTCTCCTCGAGCAGAGTCCTGAAAACACATTTAAAGGAACAAATTGAAAACCTTGTGAACTTTGGAGGATGTCCACAGAACTGGGTCCAGACTTTCTCCAGAGTTTGTCTTCATTCTGCTGTGGAGATCACGTGTTTACAGAACATCCTCACCGGTGTCAGCTCGTATCACAGAAAGCTCTCGAACCTCTTTTTCATCCTGAGATGATTTGACTTGTTGTTTTTGTGTCCATGCCCGCTCGCTCGCTGGGAGTCCTCCTGATAATTCTCACCTTTTACCATTCTCCTTTTACTCCGGACTGGCAGGAGAAACTCTGCAGAATCTAACTTCAGGAGATTATCCAGAGTTCGATGCAGCTATAATGTGGAAAGAAACGTCAAAATAAAATGGCTAATAAATGTACGGTGTGCACCAGACCGCAGCCGCCGCTCCGCCCCTCTTCTCTGGGTGGAGATAAAACGTCGGCAGCTTCTGTTGCTTCTCACACTGGATGAAGGAGAACTCCTGAGTCTCGTGTTATTCCTGTGATGGTGGTGACGGTGTAATCTTCCCACATTGTTCCACCGTGATGAGCTGATTTCACACAATAAACAGGGAGTTCACTCAGACCTTGAGCGGTGAAGATAGGGGAAGCGTCATATCTGTGACTCTTCCTCACCTCCGGCTCGTTCTACTGCCAAAAATCTTTTATCACTCGCTGTTCTCCACCACTTCGACCTTCAACTTTGGCCAGACGACGCTCGGCTCTGTCTGGCGAAGCCGCTTCACCCTTTGTATTCATCGCGGTAAAACAGGCGGTAATTAAGGTGGCACTTTAACAGCACTTTGTGTTTCCTCCTGTAATTAGTCGGCAGCAGCAGCAGCAGCAGCTCACGAAGCATTAAGGTGAATCGTGTTCTCTGTGGAGTCCGAGGGGCGGAGGAGCTCAGATTCACATGAGTGGGTTAGAGCTGTTGTTTGTTCAGCTCGTAGACGTGTTTGTACGAACATATCAAACATCTACGAACATCTACGAACACAGGTGACGTGCGATCACTTATATCTGTGTTCTATACAGATCTTTATACTTAGAAACTTATTGTTGTACAGTTCAGTTGTACAAGAGCGAGTGGATGTTGCAATGCAGCTAAATGTGCGTGAGCATCTTTAACACTCTTTACCTCAACTTGCTTTGTGTAAATTTAAATGTCAAAGTTCATCAAACTTCAAACTCACCTGGTTCCCATGAGATAACCCACTTTTTTTGTTGAAAAACACCCTTTATCATAGTGTTAAATACAGTTTATATCACATCCCTCCACAGAGTGTCAAGAAAATCTGTTCAACAATGTTTGCTTAACCATGTTGACGAACAAACGTCCGAACGAACAAACAAACGGACAAGCATACAAATAAGCAAACAAACAAATAAGCAAACAAGCGGTACATTTTTAACAAATACATAGTTTCTATATTAAATAAAGGATCAGTAGTTTCCTACAAACAGCTGCTCACTGTGGCTTTTAGCAAGCGTCACTACAACCGGAGGAAACTCAGCGTTTGTTCTCTTCACAGCAACACGTCTGTGCTCGTGGGAGTCGGAGTAAACAACTGTGTGTAAATTCGTATGAGGGAGAAACTGATGATCTGCTGGTTCCACCTTTCCTTCACCACGGAAACTGTCACTATAGACTTACATGACCTCGGTGTGTTTTCACAACACAGCCTTATTTTTCACGCTGGACTCGTTTCTGTCGCGGTCGCCTGTTCTCCTCCGACCTCAGGGGGAAAACATCACGGATGCAAATCGCCTTTTCACTTCGTTCTCCTCCGTCAGGACACAGCGTCACATCGTCTTTCACCGTCAACACACTCATTTCATCGTTTCCTGTGTCACAGAGTGAATTAACTGAAGTTCATGTTTTCTTCTTCCAGCCAATAAACACTTAGATGTTGTGAATATTAGGAATCAGAGAGAGGATGGTTCCGTTTATTTGATTTATTAGTTTATTTAGCATCTTGGATGAAGCAGCAGATTGTGTTTTCAGTTGTGTCTTTGTGTTTGTGTGTGTGTGTGTGCAGGGAGGAGGGTCAGTGTGTGGAGGGCATCATGGAGATCTTCGATATGCTGCTGGCCGCCACGTCTCGGTTTCGCGAGCTGAAGCTTCAGAGGGAAGAGTACGTCTGCCTGAAGGCCATGATCCTCCTCAACTCCAGTGAGTGGGAACTAAACCATTTCACAACAGAGACAACACCCGTCACACGGGTTCATTCTACACGACGCAAATCTGAACAAAAAACTAAACTGGATTCAAGATTCAAAGATCTTTACTGTCATTATACTTCTCTCTCTAGTCAAGATACTTGTGTATAAAAGTGTAAGAATGTAGAGAAATATAAGCACGAAAAACAACAAGTAAATAACATAGAGAGAACAGAACAAGGCCAATTTACAAACAGTGCAAAATGGTTCAAATATCAGTATTTAAAAATGTGGTTTTCTTACTTTCATCCCCAAAAGGTGACATGACAACCTTGAAACTCCTGAAATATGATTATAAAGTATAAATATAGATTATCTCTGTCAAGGAGGTTATGTTTTCACCCCTGTCCATTTGTTTTGTTTTTTTGTTTTGTTGGTTTATAAGCAAGATTATGCAAAACAGATGAGCATGAAACTGTGGTGGGAGGAAGTGGAAGGGGTCAGAGAAGAAGATCGGGATCAGGATTTTAAATTTATCAACTTTCACTGATTTCCCAGTGAATAATTCAGAAATCAGGACTGAGATCTGTGCGTGTGTGAGGGCTGCTGCAGCCTGGCTGAGTTTGGTTCTTGCTGGAGGTCCGAGCACTTTGGTTATATCATTTATTTATTTTCACTGTTGTGTTGAATCCTGTTTGTTTGTCCGTGTGTTAATCTGTCAGTGAGATAATCCGGAAAACCCCACTGGACTAAAATCTGGTGCAAAGTTCAGCCACAGTCCGAGGAACAACTGTGACGACACAGTTTATAAAGCTGAGAGCGTTTTTTACTCTTGCAGCCTAAAATCTGTTTATTAATATCTACTAAAGTTTAAATTTGAGCAGTTTGTGCTAAATAAAGTTGTAATTATGTGAAACCCAAAAATCTATAATCATATTTAATGGCTGAGAGACTGAAGGGAAATATCACAACGTATTTCCTGTTCGTCAAATCACTGATTCAAAGGAACTCACCTGCTCTCAGCAATTTGAGCTTTTCTACAACTTCACAGATTTAAGGTTCAGAGACAGGTTCCGTGGATCACAACAGACATTTCACAACTTAACCTCCTTTTGATGCTGCAGGTCACAGTGTCCCAGCAGGGACGTCTGAGTTCCTCCCCAACACACACACACACACACACACACACACACACACACACACACACACACACACACACTGTTGACTCTGCTCCACTGCAGCTGGGGTGAAAAAAAAAAGAACAAATTGTGCAAGAAGTGAAATCGAGTCTGAAAAAGTCAAATGAGCAGAAAAGGAATTTTTTTTATATTTACGATTTTGGACGGGTTGGACGTCCTGGTGGTGGGTGGACAGCTTTGATTTACTGCTCCTCCCCTCTACCGCCCCCTGGTGTTCCATGTGCAACCTCCATCACAATGCCGTGCAGGGTCTGTGAGGAGTTGGTGGCCAGATGTTTGTTACAGACGTTCCTGGAGTCATAGCTCAGCTCCTGGGAGGACGACTCAGTGTGGGCTGTCTGTTTCAGATCTGTGTACGAGTTCCCCTCAGACCGCCGAGGAGCTGGAGAGCAGGAACAAGCTGCTGCGGCTGCTGGACTCGGTGATCGATGCTCTGGTCTGGGCCATTTCCAAGCTGGGGCTGTCGACCCAGCAGAAGACGCTGCGCCTCGGACACCTCACCATGCTGCTGTCACACATCCGCCACGTCAGGTAACGACGGGGAAGCAGCAGATCTTTGAAATCTGTTCGTGTTCTGGGATCTCAGAGTCTCAGAAACGCTGGGGTGTGAAACAGGTTCATGTTACAGATGTTTAAACACCTCAAATCTGATTGATTTATATTTCTTGGATGATACATTTCAGGTAAAGTGACTTTTCAAAGAACCGGTTGCCTCATGAAACATGTTCGTTGCCTCTTGAACATAATATCTGTCTTTAGGGGATTTCTTTTAAATGTTGACCAGTCGTCACTTGAACTCAAAGATGAACTGATTAGATTTCAGAGGTCAAAGGTCAGGGTGACCTCTTCCTCTGGTCTGCAGCGTTTGAGAAAATCCAAAGAAAGACAGATGAACAGATTTAGATTTACAAGTAAAAGTACTGCATTCAAATTTTGTATGTTACTAAATGTATTTAAAATGTCTTCTAATAGATAACCAGATCTTTCTCCTCTCTACAGTAACAAAGGCATGGACCACCTCTCCACCATGAAGAGGAAGAACGTGGTGCTGGTGTACGACCTCCTTCTGGAAATGTTGGACGCCAACACATCAGGCAGCAGCAGCGGCGGCGGCAGCAGCAGCAGCAGCAGCAGCAGCAGCAGCAGCAGCCAGATGTCGTCCTCCCCGAGCTCGGACATTTACTCTGAGCAGCAGCAGTACCCTGCACCTCCGTCTCACCTGCAGCCCGGCTCGGACCTGACCGACCACGCCGCCGAGCCTCCACACAGACCATCCGACGACCCGAACCTGGACAGACACCTGCAGGCCGTGCCGTTCCAGTCCACACCTCCACCTCAGAGTCTGGTCGGGACCCACATGGAGAGCAACGAGTAAGTTCATGGAGGAAACTGCTGAGTATGTTCATCTGGTCCAGACGAGTCACTTCACTGAATTCACCTCTGGTTTTGTCTCTGCTCCCAGTTACATCCACCCAGACCAGTGGTCGCTGGACGCTTGTGACGGCGGCTCCTGCGTGGATCCTGCCGACTGCAGCATCTTCGATCAGGTTATTCTGGGATCCACGTTGGAGGGATGACGGGACAGAAAAGACACTGAACTGTAACAGCTCTCCATCCCCCAAAAAGAAACAAACAAAACACACAAAAAAAACATGAAAACACAAAGTGCTGTTGTGAGGTAAAAGCTTTTTTTAGTTTTTCTCTCGTTGAGATGTTTTTAGTCCTTAGGAGAAAAAAAAAAAGGTCTTTCTTGATCGAATGTATATTTTGCGTGCGTTAGATATTTCCTGTGAATGTGCACTACAGCCGACGTTCCCGAGGACGCGGCTGCTGAACCGCTGCCAGTCAGTTTGTGCTCTTTTTGATAAACAGTATTTGTACCTCCTTTTTCACCTCGGTGTCACAGAACAAGCCATTGAACCATCTGACGTGCACCGTGCACGTCGTCCACACGTTTCCATGAGGAGTGTCAGTCGTGTCTCCTCCTCCTTCACTACTTCTCTGTGTTTGGTGTTTGAATCGGTGCCTGTTCAGGATTTTTCTACTCTCTGTCGTGGCCTTTTAAAGAAATGACTGTTAAAATAGCTTTTTCTGCTCGTCTGGTTTAACGAAGGTCGAGGTTATTCCACATCTCGTGGCACAGCTCTGATGTGTTTGGCACCAACAAAATTTAGGCTGTACCTAAAATGTAAAGTTATAAACCTTAAAGCAACACTATGTAACTTCTGAGCAACAGCGCCCCCTGCAGAGAGAAAATGAGTGGTGAGTGCAGCTCTGGCGCTTGATATTACCCATGATCCTCTGCTTCCTGACCCAGAAGAGCTGCTGCTGCAAAAAATCCACCAAACTCTGTTTAGAATTCTTCATGTTTCAAAGTTTCCTGCTGAATATTGGAGATAAACTCTGGTTGTTAATAACTTCTGAGTGTTTTGAACTGATCTCGGTTCAGCTTCACTCTTCAGCTGCAGCTGGTTGTGACAGTTGAAGCTGTGACTCTCGGCCACTTCTTCTCTCAGGAGATGGAACCCGCTCACCAGAGTTCCACAGTGTTGCTTTAACAAACAGGAGTCGTCGTGTTCTTTGCTGTAATTCATGAATCTTCCTCGGTGAATGAGACGGAAGGAAAAAGCTGAGTGTGAGCGTCTGTCCTGCTCGTCCTGTCGTCCTTGGCTCTGTCGTCTTTGGCTTCACGTCCTTCAACAATTTGTCTCTTCACGCATGTGAAACCTCCTGTTTGGATTCTGTTTGCTGTGGTTTCCTTTGGATTATTTTTCCACGTTCAGCCAAACAAACTGAGAAGCTGTAACTGTTCCATGAAGATGCTTTTTGGACCAACAATCATGAGCGGTGCCACTTTTCTTCAGCTTTAGCGCCAGATTATCCGCTGGCGACAGACATGTGCACTATTCCCTCTGTCCTGGTGTCGTTGTTGTACATGCATGAACCCACACAAATGTTTCTCTTGACAGTTTGGACACAACACACACATCCATCTCCTGGATCTTGATGTTTCTGGTTCCTTTTCTGTGTCGACTCCAGCGATACAGTGAACACACGCCAGCGAATCATGGCAAACACAGTTTATTGTCAATCAATAACAACAATCTATACATCCCATAAATAAGTGTTCACAAAATAAATCAAACTTTACACACGTTCCTCTCGTTTGTCTGTGTCGTGTTTGGTCGTCTGAGCCGAGCACGAGAGATTATTTACAAATTAGGATTAAAAGTTTCAAATCAAACGACACAAAATCCTCTGATATTCATATTAACGTTGAAAATGAGCAACATGAATGATTGTGCATGTTCACGGCTACATTCAACAAAGAATCGCTTACATTCACCTCCTGCTCAGAGTTCAGGTAAATTCCACAAGTTCAACACCAACAACAACAACATGTGTTTCTGAGACAAGTATTTGTGTGTTAACGTATTTAATGTTTAATTCCTGGTTTTACTTCCCGGGCTGACATGGAGGATTCTGGGTGGGTTTTCTTTGGAACGTGTGACGCTCATGTGATATTAAAATCACACCAGGGCTGCACGATATCAGGAAAACATGCGATAACGTTGTTGAACGTTGCGATGACGATACGAGTATACGTTGTTCTAGTCTTTCTGCTTTGCACAGCTAAGGGCCTAGGCAGACACTGAAAATGAAAAGCGTTATTTCCATTCCAACAACATTGGTTTGTTGGACGCAGAGACCACAAGGTTGTTGTTTGGGCCGTGAAAAGTTATATTCTTACCGGCTCCTCTCTGACTCTGAGCCAAACCCAGTGAGCCGCCATCTCCTCCAGCTCCAGATACTTTGACCAACTTTACAAATTCGGTTGTGATGTGTCCTGTCCATAGACAGACAGACAGACAGACAGAGAGACAGAGAGACAGAACGAGAAAGAGACAGAAAGAGAGTGAGAAAGAGACAAATCAAGACAGAGAGACACAGAGCGAGAGAGAGGGAGACAGAGAGAGAGAGACAAAGCGAGAGAGAGGGACAGAGAGAGAGAGAGACAAAGCGAGAGAGAGGGACAGAGAGAGAGAGCGCGAGAAAGACACAGATCGTGAGAAAGTAACCAGCGTGAGTGTTTGAGTTTGTGCTCCGTCACCGTTCCCTCCGGTTGTGAGTCTGTAATAAAGAAGCTACGTAATTCTTTAATCTCTAATTTATAATCTGGGGTGGGGCTCCATCTGATTGGTCAAATATATTGACGGATGCAGCGTGTAAGGCACATTTTTTTTTATCACAGTTCACGCAGTCTTTCACGATATGTATCTTTTCGATATATCGTGCAGCGCTAGTTTTCACAAGGTCTCAAAAGGTATAATGTTTGCTTAAAGAACTTGATTAGTTAACACGACTGATTTATCGTGGTTGTGTTTCAGTTGGTGTTTCTGCCCCCTTGTGGTCAAACGTTGCTGAACGCAGCTTTAATCTGAAACACGTTCGGCTCTCGACTTTTATGACCATTTACAATAAAATATGTCCTCGTTTTTTTTACATTGTGTGTTTGTGGCACTCGAACTATTTGAACTTTATATTAATCTCAAACACTTATTCGTACACAAAGCAATAATTTGCGTTATCTCTGTATCTGAAGTTTGCGGTTATATACAAAACCCATGAAAGGTACATCGTTATCTGACGTGTTGGCTACAGAAAGGCTTCAGTGCAGAAGAGTCACTGCCATCGTTTAGCTTTTTAAAAGCTCCGATGTTGAAAACGTTTAAATCTCACGACCTCTTTTCACTTCTGTACAAAAATGTGCTTCCAGCAAGTTTCTGCCTTCTGTGAAAAATCAGTAGAAATAGCTGCAGTGGTAGAAAACGGCGAGTGAACTTCTCAGCTTCCGGATGCTTTGGTAACAACTGCTCTTTATCCTTCAAACTCCAGACGGCTGGGCACGTACAAAATATAAATATCAAAATAAATCTTCAGGTACTTGTTTTTGTGTGTTTGAGACGTTCAGTGGGGACGTGACGAATCTCCATATAAAAACCACACTGCTTTGAAACAGACCAGTAACATGGCTTCGTTTTGAAGAACTGTAGCGTTGCACAGATAATAAATATACGATTTTTAAATACACCAATAAAATTTAGAGTCAAATAAAAAACATATCGAGGCCTTCAGACATGAAGCTGGTGGGTTTTTGTGGGACAGTGTCTCTGAAGTGTCTGTTCTGGATTTCAACCTGAACCGGGGGGGGTGGTTGTCTTTCACGCCTGCCGTGGTCGCGGCGGTGCTCATGTGGGCGGGGGGCCGTTGGTGTAGCGCAGCATCGGGTAGAAGGAGCGGGCGAAGTTGTTGGACAGGGTGCAGCTGTAGTCGTCCTCGGACAGAGGAACCAGACAGGCCAGAACCAGCAGCAGCAGGAAGAGCAGGTGCAGGGGGAAGGCGGCCCGAAGGACCCGGAGGAAGAAGGGTCGGCGTGGGGGGGGATCCCTCCGCTCCTCCCTGCACGTGGACAACACAGGTTTACTTTAGTTTAAACTGGTGTCGACGGCTGTAAACCAAACCCTGATCCCCAAAGTGGTAATAATATGTCATGTAAATCATTCACAACTATCTCCATGGTAAAGAAGTGCAGGAGGAACGTGGGAATGTTCTTAAAACTTAAAAACCTTTAAACTAATTTACAAAAACTCAAAACAGACGTTACCTTCTGGCTGCTGTTCGTCCGACTGCAGCCGCCGGGCGACGAGCGTCCGACTGAAACAAACACGTCAGAGACGTTAATCACTTCAGTTCATCTTTAAAACAACGGAAACATGAGTTCATAGATATTTAATCAGAGGGAAACTTCAGGGTTGTTAAGTGTTTTTCAGTTTTTAATAATTGTTGCTGTTGAAAAACAAATAGTGAATCAAGATTCAAGAGTTTATTGTCATATGCACAACGATAACATTAAGCAGTCGCTTGCAATGAAGTGCTTGGGTCACAGGCTCTCTTATAACAATGCTCAATCAAAATTTTAAATTTAAAATAAAATATACATATCTAAAATATATATATACACCTAAAGAAAAAAAGAAAAACAATAGTGCAAATATGCTAAGGAATCATCAGTGACCTTGTTTTCCCCGGCTCACCGAGAGGACAGTGAGACATCAAACACAAACTTTGAAAAAGACAAATCTTCATTGTAGATTAAATAAAATAAAAACATTAGTTAAACATCTGTATTTTAATTATTTGCACAAACTTTTATAAACACTTTATGTATAACCATAAAATAATAAGTGTGACTCATGTATGTTCTGTTTTGTAAATGCTCTGTGTGTGTCCGTGTGTGTGTGTGTGTGTGTGTGTGTGTGTGTGTGTGTGTCTGTGTGTGTGTCTGTGTGTCTGTGTGTGTGTGTACCTTGTGCAGCAGCAGGTCAGAGCTCAGTGTTCCCAGGCCGATACTGTCCATCTCAGAAGTGGCAGAGCAGGTTTCCTGAGGTTAAACAAACAGAGCGTCAGATAAAAAGATATATATATATATATATATAAAAACTACATCGTGCAAACCAATAAATAAGCGCACCAGTCGTCCCTGCAGCATGTGCAGGTCAGCGGCCGCCTGTCGCAGCAGGAGCTGCAGCTTGTTGCCGATGACGTGGACCTTCTCTTTGGCCTCCAGGCTGTCGTGTCCGGTGGCCTCCAGGAGGAGCTGAGCCGAGATCTCCTGCAGCGAGGTCACCTGCCGCTGACGGCCGCGCAGTTCCTCCTGCAGGTCCTGCAGCAAGGGGGCGACACAGCAGAGGGTTCGATACTCAGAGTTCAGTACGAAGACGAGACAAAGACCAAGTCCTGGATTAAAACTGACTAAAAATAAATGAATAGATATTGATTTAAAATGAATTGATGCGTTTACCATCAGGGCGTCTCTGCGCTGCAGCAGCACGGAGCGGGAGGTCGACAGGTCGCTGACGTTCACGGCGTGGAGTCTGTTCTCGGCCTGAGACAACCACAGCAACAGAGAGTGCAGCGTCTCCTGGAACTCCTGAAGGTCACACAAGGTCAGAGGTCAGAGGATCGTTCACAGTCACATTTCAAATATATTTAACTCCTATTTTATTAGTTTCATTAGAAACTCGAGAGTCTCACACGTTTATATTTTCAATGTTTATCAAGGTCCCATCATTTCCAAAGATTCACTGAATCACAGGATGTTTAGAACAGTGCAGCATCTAGTTTAGCTATTTCTTAAATATGCAGGATTTAGTTTTGAAGCTCTTCACTCAGCTCGTACAAAGTTTCACAAAAACACAAAGACACACAAACTACAGCGTGGTGTGTCTGACCTGACACTGCATGAGCGCGGCGTGCAGCCTCCTCTCCCAGCTCTCCAGCCCGCCGCACGCCTGCGTCCAGCTGAGGTTGGCGGCGCTCAGAGCTTCCTGCAGCTCCTGCAGCTCGGCGCTGTCGCCGCGCAGGAAGTGGCGACTGTTCAGGTTGACGGAGATCATCGGACACTTGTAGCTGTTGAAGCTCCTCTGCATCTCCTGAGCCAAAGACCGGGGGGGAACTTCAGTGTTGATACAGATGTGATAAAATGTTTTTATACTAAAACCTCAATAAATGTCTTGTTTTATACTATAGATATATATATAAATACACATTTTTATTTCCCTCTTCTGTTGAATAATGATCTGATGATTCTGAACGGTCCATTCTGAGGTTTTGTCTGGAACCTGCCGACACAAACGCCGTTACCGTGGTTACCTTCAGCTTCCTGATGTTGACCTCGATGTCTCGGATGCTGGTGGACGGTGCGATGCGCTGCAGCCTCCCCAGCTCCGGCAGCACCCTGCCCAGCCAGGAAGTGACATCGCAGAGGTCAGAGTTCAGCTTCTGCCACTGCTCCAGGTCCTGCTTGATGCCCGTCTCCCTGCTGAGCCTCTGAGCCTGAAGCAGCTCCCAGCGCTCGATCACACCTGCAGACAAACGGTTTATATCAAGCCGGGATTGAGTGAACGACTCAGAGGACTGATATCTGAGTAGGTTGTTGCAGCTCAACTGTATTTACAGGGACAGTTGGGCCTGAGACCTGAGGGACATTCTAGTTGATAATGAGACGTTTACAGTCCCATCACTATCTGTAGGACTCATCCTGCACCGGTTTAAGTCTCCACAGATTCAAACAGAGTGACGCCTCTCTCCGTACCCGTGCTGGTGTGTTTGTCGGCCATGCTGCCCGTCAGACCCGCCTCCTCCAGCTCCTCCTCCTCGTCGTTCAGGATCAGCTTCACTCTCTTCACGCAGTCGATGCTGCCGCTGCACTCCGACATCAGCTTCGCCTGAGGAACGCACAAACGTAACCTCAACACACTGAGAAACAAACCTTATCATCCTGGGGGGGTTTCTGACGTGTGTGTGTGTTCTTACGTAGCCCTGCGGGTGGTAGGGGGTACTGCTGGTGTGTGTCGGGGACGAGCTCAGGCCTCGGATGATTTCTCTGGGAACTCGTTTCCTGTCGGGGGAGCGGGGCTGGTGCCAGCTGGGGGGGTCGGTCACCGACTTGACTGAAGAGAGAGAACGAAGAGAGACGAAGGTGAAAGAATGAGAAAGACACAAAGAGTCAAAACAGGTTCAACAGTAAGAAAACTGAGGAGTAACTGAGTTTAAATCACTGAAGTGTCAGAACACAGGGAATTAACGTCCTCATTGGTGTGTGTGTGTGTGTGTGTGTGTGTGTGTGTGTGTGTGTCTGTGTGTCTGTGTGTCTGTGTGTGTGTGTGTAACGTTTTCTCTTCTGACTCCTATTGGATGAATTTGTTGAGAAAACCTTAAAACACAACAAATGGAAGAAACCATTTACGTTTCATTTGTTTCTAAAGATCCTGCAGAGACAAACTTTCTGTTTTGACACATGCATGAAACTCAGGTGTCTGTGAATCACATGCAAACGACACGTCAACCGTCCACATGCAGAGAAACGTGGAGTCATCACATCATGCAGGACTCGTGATGTTCGAAACGTGAGGTTGAAAAACAAAAAGGTGAACGATGAGTCACGTCTGTAACTTCAGACACAGATAAAACAGGAAGTGGGGTAACAGCTGGATGCAGCAGCATGCAGCAGGGCGGGGGGGGGGGGGGGTTTCGTACCCGAGGCTGCGTTCACCGCTCTGACGGTGGCTTTAACAAACGCCTCTGAGCTCTCTGCGACCTTCACATCTGCAGGAGAGAGCGGAGGTCAACGTGTCGCACAGCTGCTCTGTAAGGGGGCGGAGCTGTGCACGAGTCATGAGGCTGATTCAGGAACATGAGGAACGTTAACGGGGGAAAGTTTCAACTGGTGGGAGCGCGTTTTTTACCAGATATGAGACTTTCACACACTTCATCCAGTATCTGCGTTAATATTTGCTGCTATGAAAACTTATTTTAGTTCTGCAGAAAAGATGCGGATTCAAGTTTACTTATTATTTGAACAATATGTTTTTCCTGCTTCAGGTTCTCTCTGTTTTCTGTTTTCTGTGTATGAAGATAAACTAAAACTGAAGGTTTCTCATGTGGAAGGAAAATACAGTAAAACCCTGTTTGTGTTGGACAAATATTAAGTTATAGTCATTAGATTTTAAATAATGGCGGCAGACTTCTCTTCTGATGTCGTTACCTGACAGCGCGCTGAAGAAGGTGGCGTCCTCGTCGTCCTCGTGCGACGAGGACCCCCCCACGTCCACGGTGTGGTCCCACTCCAGCGGGATGGAGTCCACGCTGACGGGCGTCTCTCTTCCCGACCGCTCCAGAGGAGGAGCCACCAGGTGACACATGGCCTGGCGTCCCGCTGAGACGCCGCCCGCCGCTGGGGCTTCCTCTTCCTTCTTCCTCGTTTCTCCCCACGAGGTCCCGTTGGTCAGATCGGTCGAGTCTTCCAGGTCCGAGTCCCGGTCCGACAGCTCCCTCTCCTCCTCCAGCACCTGTGAAGGATAACCGATGATCAGCAAAAAGGCATCAACACATGTCTTCATTGGAGGAGCAGGAGGAGCAGGAGGAGCAGGAGGAGCGAGGGCCTCGGTACTGACCGGGCGTCTGTTGACCAGGCGGTGGTGGAATCGGGCCACTCGTCCAAACACCTCCTGGCAGTAGGAGTGCAGCTCCTCCAGCTCGTCCTCGATCAGCACGGCGTCCAGAGGAGCGCTCTTCTGGATCAGGTTCTCCCCGAACACGATGAGGGCGTCGATTTTATTGGTGTTGAGGGTGATTTCCTGCTGGAAGCCCTGCGGAGCCACGCAACACACGCCGTCGTTAACACGGTCCAGGAGAAGAGGAATTTAAAGCTGCACGTTTAAATATAAAACTCAAAAGGAGAACAGCGTGATTTACTGTACGTTTCAAACACTTTTGTAATAATCAGAGTGGAACAGGACTGACGTTGAGTTGTCTCATCTTGTCCTCGACGTCGCTCTCGGAGAAATGCTCCACGTTGGTGAGCTGGAGGTCCATCTCCGTCAGCCAGACCAGGATCGCCTCTCGGGTTCCCTCGAAGTCTTCTCTCTGAGACGTGAAGTGCTGCGGAGACACCAGAGGGCACCATTTAAAAACTGGTCACAGATCGTAGTTCTGATCAGAGCCCGACCGATGTGGATCTTTTGGATTCCTAAGACGTTGTTATCCAATCCCTATCAATGTAAGGCAGAAGTTAAAATTAATATAAAATCTATTCTGCATTTTTTATTCTGTAAAATAAAACTTTTTATATCCAGGAACATAAATGTTGATAAATGATCGTCCAACAGATAACGAGTTCTGGCTCTAATCAAAAATAATTATATGTTTAAATATTTATTGAAAGTAAATATTGTTTTACGATTAAAATTTATATTTAAAGTGTAAAACAAAATGAATCGTTAACTTTTAGATTCCAACAGGGAAAAGTGTGTAGTGTAAACTTGTCCTATTTTTAATTGATGTGTATTTGTTATCATTTATTTCTGCACTTTATCGTGTCATCACCAACAAATGTCAACTTAACAAAACTAAAATGAAAAGTCAAATTGTTCGTAGATAGTCTGAACATTTATGACAAAGATGATTTAAAATATTTAGTGAAGCTCTTAATTCAAAGTAAATGTGATATTTTACACGCTGCTGCTGAGCTGTAAATATAAATAAAGTAGATGATAAACATGTAAATTAAATGATTTACTGATTCACAGATTTCACTGTGTTGACTCTGCTGTGATCCACAGATGTGAGTGTGGTTCACAGGCAGCGAGCGGCCGGAGGTCAACCAGCACCAATCAGGTGAATTCTTAGATCACACGCCGTCTTTATATAGCAACAGAAACACCCCCCATCTGCTCGCCGCCACATGCCGTGACGGGAACAGCTTCCTGCCGACGTGACGCCTCGTGCCTCGTCACCGCCTGAGAGGTGACCCAAATCCCGGCGGCTTAGGGCGGAGCTGAGAGCAGGGAGACGCTGCGGGGATCAGCCGGGGCGGTCAGAGACGTGTTGATGTTTGATTCCTCTCCGTCACGTGCTCTTACTTTTCATTTTCATCGTCTAAAACAGAGAACGGCTTTCTCTGCTGTGACGTGTGCAGTTTGTCGTCTTGCTGGTGTTTTAGAAGTTTCCTTCGTGGTTTTACTGGCTGCGTAAACGTTATTAAATCTTTTAACCGTGAGGGGAAATTCTCACACAATGTCACACAACTCCCAAAGAGCAAAACTGTTGAGGCCCCGGTTTGGCCCACGGGGGCTTAAGGTGGTCCGGCCCACACACCACCTGGAATGATGCCAGATCTGGACCACAAGTGAGCCACAGCAGAACCGCATATCAACCAAAGGTGCCAACATGGCCCACTTTAGGTTCACATCCATTTTGTTCGGGCCAGATGTGCCGCATCACTGCCAGAAGTGGCCCACATCTGTATGCTGTCTCACCTTGAGTCTGCGGAGCACGGCGGCCACCCTCCTCTGCAGACTGTCCCACCGCTGGTTCCCCTCGTGCACCAGGACCTTGAGCTTGCTGGCGGCGTCGGTTCGATTCTCCCGAGCCAGACGGCGGTACTGTTTGTTGACGAGCTCCAGCTGAGTCAAGCGCTCGTGAACCTGCCGCTGGAACGCCTGAGAGGGAACAACACAATACAATACGTAAAGACACAAACAACACAACAAAAACAATGGAGATTTAAATCGTAAATTAAACCTTATTAAGTATTTTTAAAGTTATGAAGTCATTACTTTTTTTATTGATGTGTTATTTCCCTTGTAAATTCCTATTAGATTAAATATGAGATTTTATCAAATCGTGTAAATGTGTCTTGTATAATTGATTCATTAATTGATTAATTGATTTACACAGACACAATAACTATAAACTCCAAGAGGAGTCAAGCCTGGATTAAATTAGAACAAGCATCATCTTTCTTTTAATATCTATATATTAAAGTCAATATATAGTCACACAATATATAACACAACACATATAAGCAGACAACAGGCTGCAGCTGCTCTCAGGATTAAAACCTTTTCCAGTCACTTTATGGATTTGAACCCTCGACTGGTTTCCTAGTGATGATGCTCCCACAGCTCCCACAGCTCCCACAGCTCCCACCACGTGTCACTGAAGCCGCCGCTGTATGTGGGTCAGCGGCGTCATCATGATGAAACGTGTCAGGGAATCAACACCATCTACTCTGTTGCTGTGGAGACGAGGGAATCCCGGCAGAGTCCAGATTACCGGACGCTAATCTGGGTTTCTAATCCAGAGTGACACATCAAAGGTGCCAGGAGACACCTGAACCTGACAGCTCCCTCACACAGCGACACACAGAGACTGAGATCCAGAATCCATCTTCATCCTTCGAGGGAAAAAACGCTCCAGAGTTCTGCCAAAAGAACAATAAATATTTCTCTGCTGACCTCGAACTTCTTGAGCTCCTCCTTGGCGCTGGTGTAGAGGACGCCGGCCGAGTCGGGGTCGGCGGCGGTGAACTCGGCACTCTTCAGCCAGTCTTCAAAGCGAGAGTAGTCGTCCAGGAACTTACACCAGAGGCGCCAGGTTTCCTCGATCCTGACAAGAGTCATTTCACAAAGTTAAAGCCTCAAGCGTCACATCCATTCCTGTCAATCTGATCTAATCCATCCATCACTGTTTTCATCTTGCTGCATATTTCAACCTGCACATCTGCTTCTCACTTCAGCAGAACATCCTTCCAACCTCCTGCAGCTGCTCACCTCATCCTCCTCTCCATGGACGTGGCGCAGATGTTCCTCCAGCGCCGGTCCAGGCTCCGGGTGGTCTGCTGGATGGAGTCGTTCTCCGAGTCGGTGCCGCAGGCGTCGGCATCGTGGAGCAGGACGTCGCACAGCGTCAGCACCGACGTCACGCTCTCCGTGTGCTGCTCGATGTCCCGCTGCAGGTCCTGCAGGACGGACACAAGAGGTCAGGATCCTACAATACTGTCAAACTGTTGATTGACACCATCGTCCAACACGATGATGCACAGAGGAAAATGGGGAAGAACTTAAAGCAGTAGAAGATTAAAATGAATTAATAACAAGTTGCATTTTGACAGTTACAGTAGAATATGTAATTTGTCGTACACTAATCGCTGAGTCGCTTACACAGAATAAAAGTTATTGTCTTGCAGATAAATTGTGCAAACTGTTAACACAACTATGAAATTGGGTCACAGCTCAGTTTTAACACGCTCCACACTGGATTGTGATTCCTCTGATGTCCCTCTGAGGACTGACGCCACTTTCGTCGTTTTTCCCGCTTGTTCGAAGTTACCACTCTCTGTGTTGCCATGGCGACGTGTGAAAGTCCATTTGAGCTGTCCCTCATCCACTAATGGAGCGAGCTGCAGCCTTTCTTTCCTCTAAAATACAGAAGTCCCGTCTCTTTCAGTTCTCTCCACAACAAGGTTTTCTGTCTGTTATTTCTGTCTTCAGACGTGTGTCCTTCCTCCTCCTCCTCGCCCACTGTCCAAATTCAGACGGGAAATAAAATCCAATCGTCCAATTTGTCTGACGGATCCTCTCCAGATCAAGACTTGTTTTAAAAGTCTGCTCACTCAGACGTGACC